>NC_043009.1:63525634-63540634 GCF_006345805.1 Octopus sinensis
TCGTGTCTATTTCCCATCATGCACAGTCATCCATCGATGCCGTAATGTAACCGGATGTTGTTCGAATGCCTCGGCTGTGTGCGGACCAAAGAGGGTGAAGATCATTAGCAAATATTTTGTGGTGAGAGCACTGTTCTCTCATTCTCTCTTTCTCTAAGCTTCCGCTATATGTCTCTAACCACGCATACACACACATTCATATGCATGTGTGTACATGTAAACATATATATATATATATATATATATATATTGATTTGGATTGATTTGATTTTCACTTGCCTCAACAGGTCTTCACAAGTGTCACACACTTGCCTCTGCCTCAACAGGTCTTCACAAGTGTCATAAGAGGAAGGTATCACAGGTGGACGACTACGTCGCCGGGTCTTCGGATGGTGTCTTTATGTGCCACCGACACAGGTGCCAGATGAGGCTGGCGAACGGCCACGATCGGATGGTGTGTGTTGTGCCCACAGCACGGAGGCCAGTCGATGCGGTACTGGCTACGGCCACGTTCGGATGGTTGTGTGCGTGTGTGTGTGTGTGATCGATCTTTATGAGTGTGTGTTATATATTCGCCATGTTGGACCGCTGAAATCTACAAGTTTTTTTTTTCATTCTCTCTGTTTATTTTTTCTTATTCCTTTCTGTTGAAGAACGTTGGCTCGAAACGTGTGTGTGTGTGTGTGTGTATGAACTGGCACTCCGTCGGTTATGACGGCTAGGGTTCCAGTTGATCCGATAACAGAACAGCCTGTCTATGAAATTAACGTGCAAATGGCTCAGCTGTCCGCCATTATTATTATTATTATTATCATTATTATTATTATTATTATTATTATTATTATTATTATTATTATTATTATTATTGTTGTTGTTGTTGTTGTTGTTGTTAATGTCCGATGATGGTTAGATATATATTTAGATATAAGCTGAAATTTGTTTTTACAGGTTTTGGATTTGACAGACAAAAAGCCCGAAACTGCCAATTTAAATTCCAAAATGGTAGAAGTACGAAAATTTATGAATCACACAGAGTGTGAATGTAAAGAAATAATAAAACTACCCGGGTATGTTTTTATTTTTATTTATATCGGATTGGTTTTTGTTTTGTTTTGTTTTAGATGGGGGATATGCTCCTTTCTAGGGACCCTAAGGCAGATAGAAGGAAGGGAAGAACCGGCCCAGTTGTTTGTTTTTGAAGAAGATTGGACCGTTATTTCTATCAGTTAAAGCGACCACATAGAGGCTTGTTCGTGAGAGTCTATAGGTATGAGTATGTTACATGGACATGCGGAATGAGCCGAGTGGGCGTGGGTGTTTGGATACTGGCGATTTGGCACGGCTGACTGGAGACTAGAGACTGACTCTGTCTTGGCGATGACTTTTTTGGCGAGAGTACATTTTGGCGTTAGTGCCAAATACACGCCCGCACACCGCACGCGCAGAAATATACGCATATAGCTAGAGAGGGCGAGAGAGAGAGAGAGATCACAATTTATCAAATGGATCCGACTGATATAAATATTTTCCGCCTCCTCATATACGTAAAGAGAAATATGCTCACACACATAAACACTGAGATGAAGAGAAGAGAAAATGTACGATACCAAATAATCAGCGTTGAATCAGCAACGTTAAAATTCCTGTGCTAAAATGTCTCATACCTATGAACATGTCCACCTTTACTTACACCCCATTTAACCAAAAATCACAACTATGGTGTCGTCCGAAAACCATAGTGAATTAAACCAAGGCCAAAAAGAAAACAAATAATAGATTTGATTAAATGATCGACCTCAATGAGTTAACTTCTCTTCCGTCGGTATGGCATGTTTGTGTATCGATGTTCTTCACAAACTATTAAGACAAATGCTGCTGATGAGGAGGAACGTGTGGAATTCTGATAGGTTATGTTTAGAGTATTTGAAAAGATGTAGTACAATCATTCTATTTTCCTACACCAACAAATAAAAAAATTATGTATATTTAATTAGTAAACCACCTAACCCTTCATCAAACGTGGTTAAAATCAAAATAATACCAAATCATATAAAGAGTTGTCCTCTGTATTTGCCAAGAAAAGATTTGAAATTAATATTGATATTAACTGTGGAAAAAAAACTTTATGCAATGCATGTGAGAACTTAAGCAAAACATGTAAAGTGAAGTCAGTAGAATAAAACAATGAGAGCAGATTTTGCATTTCCTTACAAAGGTTGTTTAATAATCTTTAAAAATTTCGGGAAAGATTTCCCATTTCAAATAGAAAATTTCGGAGTATGTATTGTTCCCGACTCTCTAATACTGTTCTATCCCTCGCTGCTTGTTTGTATATGTAAAAATACTTATGTACCTTTGTCTCATCGTATATTTATTTCTTGCTTGCATCTCCTTTCTTTTTTTTTTTTTTTTGTTCCATGTAGTAAATACGTTAAACGTAAACTTAACTATGAAAGTTATTTAGACAGGAGTGGCTGTGTGGTAAGTAGCTTGCTAACCAACCACATGGTTCCGGGTTCAGTCCCACTGCGTGGCATCTTGGGCAAGTGTCTTCTGCTATAGCCCCGGGCCGACCAATGCCTTGTGAGTGGATTTGGTAGACGGAAACTGAAAGAAGCCCGTCGTGTATATATATATATATATATATATGTATGTGTGAGTGGGTTTGTGTGTCTGTGTTTGTCCCCCTAGCATTGCTTGACAACCGATGCTGGTGTGTTTACGTCCCCGTCACTTAGCGGTTCGGCAAAAGAGACCGATAGAGTAAGTACTGGGCTTACAAAGAATAAGTCCCGGGGGCGATTTGCTCGACTAAAGGCGGTGCTCCAGCATGACCGCAGTCAAATGACTGAAACAAGTAAAAGAGTAAAAGAGTAAAGAGATATATAAGACTACTTACCAAGCTTTCCATCTCCTCTCACCGCACGATTTTCTTATGGGCCTTTTGTTGTTGCATGTATTATATGTTTCCACCCTCTTATGAAATTGATAGCTTGACGCACGCGTAATTATATACATACGTACATATACACATACAAATTATATGTATATATAAATGCATACATTCATGTATATATATATATTTATATATTTTTCTATTTCAAAATACCAGGTGTCGGAAAGAATGTCCACATCCGTTCCAGAAAGTTCGAAATGGTCTCGAATGTGTCTGTGATTGCCGTAACGACCAGCGAAATTGTTTGCTTATTAAAGATGGTATGAAACCATTAAATGAACATTCTTTGGTGTAAGTAGACATTTCTTATTGAACTTGTTGCGTTTCATACAGCGCTGTCAATTGCAGAGGGCTGACAGGTGAACTCATGGTTAGCAGAAACTTAGACCCTGATTTCAATGTCCCTTTAATGCCATATCATGCGTTTCGAGACAACGAAGAAGGCCCTTGTATGGCCGATCGATCTGCTTGCAATAGCAGCGCAAATTTAACTCAAATCACGCCGAATCGGCTTAGGTAATGTGGTCCTGCATATAATATACCTGATTTAAAATAGTTACGGCTGGAATGCCTTTAATCATAGATTTTAGTCAAGGATAACTTTGAGTTAACTAACAATTGGTGTCACGGAAAGGTAAATCCGATTCAATTGTCATGTAATTAGAGGAAAAGTTTCAAATTCGGATGTTTTGATCTTCATTGTTGTGAGTCGAAATTCAGCCAGAGTTGGCTTGAGGTTATATATTCCTGAACGGTGATAACAGAAGTACAGGATTCAAGGAAACCGGAGGTTTCCGTCGGCGAAGGGCTCACACTGATAGCAGCCAGTCACGTTCCTGTATTTGTTAATCTTTCTTTACTCTGTGTTTAAGTAATCGATCGCTAAATTTTGATACACATCAATAACGATTACAATCCTTCTTTCACACTACAGTGTATGACTGGGAGAGGACTAGTCGACTACATCGACCCCAGTACGCAACTGGTACTTAATTTTTTAACCCCGAAAGGATGAAAGGCAGAGTCGACCTCGGCGGAATTTGAACTTAGAACGTAACAACGACGGACGAAATACTGCTAAGAATTTCGTCCAGTTCGCCGCGTTAACAATAATAATAATAATATAATAATAATAATACTTTCTACTATAAGCACAAGGCCTGAAATTTTTGTGGGGAGGGGGCCAGTCGATTAGATCGGCTCCAGTACGCAATTGGTACTAATTTTATCGACCCTGAAAGGATGAAAGTCAAAGTCGACCTCGGCGAAATTTGAACCCAAAACTAACGACAGACGAAATACCACTAAGCATTTCGCCCGACGTGCTAACGATTCTGCCAGCTCGCCGCCTTAATAATAATAATGATGATGGTGATGGTGATGATGATGATGATGATGATGATGATGTTTTTTTTTTTTTTTTCTTTTGCAGATGCATCAAAAGACGGCAGTGTCAACGACCAAATTGTAGATATGGTTATTTCGATGTGAATACGGGGTATTGTCCGCTTTTACAATTAGGAAACCAACGTAAAAACCGGCGCCGAAATCGACTACGTCTCCGAGGGAAACTAATTTAAAAAAAGCGAACTCATCAGACACATAGAAGTTGCCAGAAAAGGCTGCTCCTGTTAACCCAGTCGTTATAACAGCAGAACATTAGTTACACAGACTACAACAATACTAAAACACATACATACATGCCTATATATATATATATGTATATATGATATATATATATATGTATATATATATATATATATATATATATATATATATATATGTACATATATATATATATATGTATATATATATGTGTATATGTATATATATATATTTATATGTGTATATAATTATATATTTATATATATATATATTTGTTTGTTTGTGTATATGTATACGTATAATTGCCAACAGAACTACTACTGTTCATTCAATTTAATTCAATTGCTATAACAGACAAACAATAGTTACTCAGAGTACAAAACTAGCATATTACGAAGCAGACAGTAAGATACATACGCATTTGGTTTATGTCTGGCAATGAGTTGTGTATAAAAAAACAAAACAAAGAGGATTCTATTATACATCAGTTTTTGACTATCAACCAATTATAGAGATAATCTTCGATTATTGAGCTCATTTTCACGCAAACCAAATTCAGCAAAATGAAGAGAAGGTGGAGGAAGGAAAAAAATAAACGACGAGGTATATACATATATATATACTCACTGTTGTAATAAACCGAAGGAGAGATGTTAGCGAAGGATCGACATGTTGTTGGAGCTGTACGGGTTGGTGCAGAAGGTGACCAATGAAACGGACATATTTTCATCTGGAATATGTAAATGATGTACTAAGTATTATCAAAGTCAGACAATTTATAAAAGGACAGGTCACCTTGATTGGCAGACACAAATTGTCAATAAGTGTTTTTGAACCTGCCTCACATTCACTTGCTATGTTCATTGACCGACACACACTCACATACACACACATACAAATTCACACGGTGACATTACATAAAAAAATAAACTCTGCCACGTCACACACTCATCTCTCCATCTCTTCTTCCCTTGAGTGTATATATATATATATATATATATATGTATATATATATATATATATGTATATATACATACATGTATATGACATACCAATGCTTAACAAATAATGACAAAAACATTTGGATTGTTTCTTGGTATCAACATTTTTTTTTGTTTTTAAAGTGGGCGAAAATTGACTTATAAAATAAAACACAAGCCATGATACATGAAAAATAAAACTTTATCTTATGTTTAAATAGTTCATTGCCCCTGGCTTTGTTGGAAAACTGTGAATAATAAAAAAAAAATGTGAATAATAAAAAAAAAAGGAAAATATTTTCAGAAGGATCTTATCAATGCGAAATTACAGCTTTAAGATATAAAAATACTATATATTTGGTATAAGCAACCAAATTATATATATATATATATATATATATAAACTCCTTTCTTTCTTGTATTTCTCCCTTTCACTCTTAGTCTTTTCTTTTCCCCTACCCTTCGTCTTGCTCTCTTTTAGTTCCTCGACTTCTCTTTTTCCACCAATTTCCTTTGGCATCCCCCTCCCTCCCTCTCTCTCTCTCTCTCTCTCTCTTTCTGTTCTAACTGAACATTGGAACATAGAAGTGTCTTTCCCAAAGATATTTTAAAAAATCAAAACGATGCAAAGACGTTTAAACGATGACCATAACTGGTTATTGAAACAAAAGACTAACAAACTTAAATATGGATACAGCGGAAGGAAAAACTGTGAAGAAACAAAATCTACTTCAGATAATGTAGACCATAGCAGAGACTCGTTGAATATCTTATATTCTTCACTAGAAAATGTACATTAAATGTAAGTGATCGAACTGCTGGCGTGAGTGTTTATAGTAGGAAGTTGTCTATGTTACTGAGCAATATTGTCCATTCTAATATGGTTAGTCAGAAGACAACAATAAATCAATCAAAAATTAATAGATCTTTGCGCTCTTTCACTTAATGTATTTAGTTAAATGAGTGATGGCTGAATGCGTATAAAAGTTGGTGTGCGAGCGCGCTTCATATTTCTGCGTGTATGTGTGCGTGTGTGCGTGAGTGACTCACAAACTTCAATGAATACACTGCAATGAATATACTTTACATCATGTATTGAGTACTTTTTCTCTCGTCCATTTAACCAGAGATGCATATATATATATATATATATATATATATTATATTATATTATATAAATATATATATATATATATTATATATATATATATATATATATATATATTATATATATATATATATATATATATATATGCATGTATGAAGTGGCCGAGATTGCTTATATTCTGCGTGAACGAAACGCCAGTCCTTCGCAAGGTATGCTCATTTACAACTGAATGGATTGGAGCAACGTAAGATAAAAGGTTTTGCTTGTGTGTATGTGTGTGTGAGAGAGGAAGAGAGTGTGTGTGTGTTTGCGTGTGCATGTGTATTGTACATAAATATCTAATATAAATATAGTCTAACGACTGACGCATGGAAACATAAGATATATGTATTAAAACGAATAGATAAATAAATGTGTATTCCGTTACCTTTCGCTGGGCATGAACCATGTTTTATTCTTTCGTTTTTTGTTTTGTTTTGTTTTGGTTTTGGTTTTGTTTTCGGACCCCGTCAGAGCAAAAGATTATGCATTTGGACATTTGGACAATGTTTGGACATTTTCAATGGCGTTACTGTGACACAAAGTCGAACACAAAACATATAACAAAATAGCATTCCCTTTGAGTTAACGCAGACACGTGTGCCCTGACCTAATTCTAAAGCATAATCAACGTCACATGTGATGAGGTTGTACCTTTTGAATTATAGACACAATCCATCCGACTAGCTTCCATACTTTTTTCCGTCTACCCATATTTACACACACACACACACTATGTATGGGTTGATCCGAAACTTGAAACGACAATTACATAAAATTTCATGCAAGCGAGACGGAAATTGTTTAGCCATTCGACCAAACTGCCTATGGAATTTCTCAATAAAATTTTGAAAGAGGCATTTATAGTAATGACGGCCACAAAAATTTCGCAATTGTAATATGTATGAGTATTTCTACTAACAAGATTCTATCAAGTTTCTTAATATAAAAGAAAAAAAGTAGTAAATTCAATTTTTCCTGTTAACAAAATAATAAAATATAAACATGGTCTATCGAAATGACATGTGACAATACAAAATATTCATATTGAAATATATAAATGCTGAAGACGGTGATGTGTGTATATTTTTATGCAGGATTGTATTTTATTTTATTTTTAGGATAGAGCTTTACAAGGTAAGAATCGGGTCTTTTACTTTTAACAAAGCTCAGGTATACGTGTAGTTTTCAAGCTCTTACGTTCATTAGAAACAGGATTCATGTCCGGAGAAAATAATATAATTCTTTTATATTTTATGTTTCAGCCATTGGCCTGAGCCATGTTCGACTTAAACCCTTCAAAGGGAACAAATTGACCCCAATACTTTTTTTTTTTAATTTCAAAACCTGGTACTTATTTTATCAGTCTCTTTTTTTCAGAACTGCTAAATTACGGGGACGTAAACAAACACACACTGGCTGTCAAGCGGTGATGGAACTCAAACACTAAATAAACACACACACACACATACATACAAACACAAACACACACACACACACACACACATACATACAAACACAAACACACACACACACACACACACACATACATGCAAACACAAACGCACACACACACACACACACATATATATTTCCGAATCTGTGTGAATGTGTATAGAATAATATATCAGTTGAATAAAGTTATAATATGGTTTAGTTTTCACATTTTTTGTTATGGTATTTTAACATTGAAAAAATATCTTGTAATGTTCATAAAGCTCAATTAGCGCTTTCATACGTTCGTAGTAATCATCAGATTCCAAAATGTATTTAACTGACGGTTGAGTTCTTGACAACTGTAGTACCTCTTAGAACACTCCAACAAGCTGGATTTTTGTAATGCGGTTTTTGAATATTGTGACAGAAAGTCGAACACAAAATATATAACCAGTTGCACAACTGTCGTTAAATTCCAAGGCAGCCCCATTCACGTGTAGAACTTTACAATGGCTTCTTATAAAGTGTTGGTGATGGAGATGGTTCTCTGTTGTTTGATAGCAAGGATTCAATTATTCGATCAAATGTGAGTGTGTGCGCGCGCCTGTGAATGGTCTGTATTTGTGTTGCCACGGAGACTAGTAAGCAAAAAATAACATACTTTGACACGTGTTGGATGACTTTACAGCAGAGTGAGAGAGAGAAAGAGAGAGAGAGCATGCTCAATGTGAGTTCTGTAAACAGACCGCGGTCTGCACGGACGTTTTGCCTAAGCATCTCAGACATCAGACCACATGGATCTGAAATCTCTACCTAAGAGGGGAACCTCTGAGACACGTGAAGAAACACGATTACCGCTCGCAAAAGAGACAAACCGGGTGTGATAGGGTTCAGTCAGCAAGGTGGAACAAAGATTTGTTCGCCCTTCTAATGCATTACTTAGTGTTTTTATGTATTTTACACCAAGAAATTCCTCACGAAATTGGCAGACATTGAAAAAGCTATTCATGATACCAGGTGTGTATGTGTAACCACAGTACATACCTAGTATGTTTATGTATGTGTACAGGAATTTCGAGCGTTTGTATATTTAGTATACAGCTCTTTCCCTACCCCCAATCTAATATTGTTTATCCGTCTTGTAAGTGCATGGTTAATCTTCGGTTATGAGGCGTGACAGTCTGGCCGATTTAGAAATTATTACAGAGTTTACAACTTTGTTGCGAACACTCAAAATTGAAATTGACTCTGCAGACAAGCAGCTCTCTAAAGTCTGAAAATAAAAGAACAGTTCCATACCATTAACCTCTTGACCTTTCATGTTTTTCTCGTATAAGACAGGAGAAAGATAATAGACGAAATGGAATTGACATGTAGATATTTGTGAGTGGTTTGTGTTTTGTCTTTGCGTGTTTTGCCTTTTGTGTGTTATCAATCTTTTATATTTTGCTTGAAACAATAAAGTTTCTTGGTCTGTTGACATTCCTCGTCTTTCGCAGTCTTATCTTAGTCATGAAGTGTTTGTTAGTGTGTGACTTATTGTCGCTTTACACCAGATAAACATCATGTGAATGATGCTGCGTTCATGAGAATGAGAAATTGCGATGTTTAACTGCAAGATACGAGTTTCTTTGAGCAATCAGGCAGTCGGTGCTTAATATATTTGCTTGTGAAGTTTTGTATTGTATTTTGCTGTTAAAAACTATATATAGCAGATTAGTGTGTGGGGTTGCGTGAATCAGTGGTTAAGGTGTTGCACTCACGATTGTGAGATCGTGGGTTCGATTCCCAGACCGGGCGTTGCGTTGTGCTCTTGAGCAAAGTACTTCATTTCACGTTGCTCTGCAATCATTTCACCATCTGACAATTGGCACATGGTACACCTGTGCAGGTAATGTCGATTTGATGGAGAGAGTGACCTTATGTCTACACAAGCATTTGATCACTATAAACAAATCATTTGTGTGGTTGTACGGTAGGAAATTGTCGAACCCGCATACGTCATTTAACGACGGGAGAGTCCATCTTATATATATGTGTGTGTGATTTTTTTCCTCCATCTTCCCTTCTCTGGATATTTCCTTTTCCTATGTTTCTGACGAAGAGCTCCGCTCGAAACGTTAAATCTTCCTTTCTTTCCTTTCCTGAGCGTCCAATAACACTATACTTGTTCCACGTCCTCGCGTTGTTGTGTTTTCTCTTTGTGTTTTCATGCTTGGATTAACTTGTAGCCATTTCATATTTTTAATTTCGCTCACGCGCATTCTTTGTTTTTGATTTTGTTGACTACACAGTATAGTAGGATTAGTTGGGCACTGTCTGTGAGAGAAACAGTACCATGACGCAATCCACTCTGCCTGAAATTTGGAAATGATATCCTGTACTGCTTGGCTCCAATACGAAAAGTTCAGTGTTTGGGCGTCAATCTGAGGACAGTGCAGAGGATTCGGAAAGGGTTGGATGAGTCTAATGGTGATTACGAAGGCATGGCAGCTCAGGGAACGCACTCTGATCGTTATGATAAGAAAAGAACTCCTGAATTTGTTGGTGAGATCCAAGTCATGATTGACAATCCTTCCAAGTCAATTAAGTCCATCGCTAAGAACATGGGAGTGTCTGAGTTTTTTTTATCAGGTAGTGCAACTTCCGACTATCATGTCTTTGGAGCTGCTCAAAGATGGTTTACAAGGACGTCGATTTCCTACAGATGAAGATGTGAAGGAAGCGGTGCTTAAATGTTTCCACGACCAACCGAAACCGTTCTTGAAGGGAATACGCCAGCTTGTGGATCGTTGACCAATTGCATCGAAAAGAAAGGCAACTATATAGAAAAATTACCTACTTGTTTATCCCCTGCTTGTGTGTAAATACATCGAAAAAACAAGAGTGCGTATACTTTTTTACTCTCCCTTGTGTGTGTATATATATATATATATATATATATATATATATATATATATATATATATATATATATATATATATATTGTATAAAAGATCGTATCGTAAGGCCAATACAAAGCGAAGTAAATCACAAGAAAACAAATATGTGAACTAATGTAGACTTACCTTGTATTCAATATTTCCGGTTTATGACCCCATTTTCAAGAAATTGACTAATGTTGCCGATGTGCATGTGTGTGAGCGTGTGTGGAGTGGACATGCGCAGAAGGGTGTTTTATATATATATAATAGATAGATATAGATATAAATATATTGAGAGACAGACAGAGTTATCTTTCTCTCTCGTCTGAACACCAACATCTTTTTCTTTGTGTGTGTGCTTTTTAGGTTTTTTAGCAATTCCCACATTTCTCCATAACGAAACATTACAGTAGCAGGACCGTAACCTTCCATGGGACCCTGCTAATTCATCCGTTTTCGATCGACTAACATCCATGATGCAAGCGACCTTTTCTTCTCTGCTTCACTGCTTTTAACTAATGCTATTTTTAAATAATGTAATTAGAAATTCAATGAAGTTCAGCTTTAAGATACTTCGTACTTTCAAAATGACTTGGCAAAGGGAAACAATCCCAGCAAAATAGCCCTAAATTGTCCACCTTACAGAATATTTACCGTCAGTTCTCATTTAACATCATTGATAGGTTCTTGGAAAATGCAACTTAAAGTGAAACGCTGTAAAGCGAAACCATTTTTACCATAGATTCCGTCATATAAATGTGAGTTGCCTTTCTATACTATATTCCTAGTCACACAGACATCAACAAAATTCTAAATGATGACTCCAGATACTTTTAATAGACACTCAATTATCATTCCACCGCATTATATAACGGAAACAGCTGTAAGGTAATGAAGTTCATAAGATAATCGCTTATTCCTTTGTCATCTCTTTTTCATCTCTTATATCATACATTATACATGCATATATACACACATATATGTGTGTATGTCTTTATAAATACTATGAATGTGTATATTTATTCTACATATAGATAGATAAATAGATAGATAATACAGTTTAGATAGATTCAACTTCATACCAGATTCCTTGTGGTTGTTTACACTTGTGATGCCATTGTCAATTTTTCAATATCATTCGTGATGTAGTAACCACGCCAAAATTCCTTTCAGTTTCATCCTCTAAGAATTTCTTAATGTTGTGTCGTAAAAAGTAGCCTTTGACTGGACAACTCAAACCAATCTCGACTTGCCATGGATTTTTCATTCACTCTTTACATTAGAACCGTGTGTTTTCTTTAGGTCTTCAACAATACTTAAAATTTGCATTTGTAAGGTAGCAGGGAGCAGGAAACGATCCTAAGCCTTCTAGCAACTCAGCTAACCTTGCTACCTTATTTACCAATACATAAACGCCCATGCGCACTCTCAATATATGAATGTATGGTTGTATCTATGTAGGTATGTATTTGTATATAGATATGTATGTTTATATATATATATACATATATATATATATTATATATATATATATATATATATATATAATATATATATATATATGTATATATATATATATATATATGTATATATATATGTATATGTATATGTATTTATATATATATGTATATGTGTATATATACAAGTATATATACATCCCTCTGCTCCCTCACTCCCTCTCTCCCCTTCTCTCTCCCCCTCTCCCTCTTTCCTCCTTCATCCCCCTCATCCCCTTCCTTCTCCCCCATCCTCTCCTCTCCCCCTTCTCCTCCCCCTCTTCTTCCCCTCCCCTTCTCTCCCCCCTCTTCTCCCCCTCCCCCTCCCCCTCTTCTCCTCACTACACCACATGACTTTACACATCACATCACATATGATGTGCCATACTAATACACACACCAACTAATACATACTAATACGTACTAATACATACTAGTACATACTAATACTTACACCAACCCTATACATACACACGTCCAGACCCCGCATACGCACTTATACTCTCTCACACACACACACACACACACCTATACATACCAATACGTACTAATACATACTAATACATACTAATACATACACCAACCCCATACATACGCACGTCCAGACCAATCTTACGCACTAATACTCTCTCATACACACACACACACACACCACCCTTATACATACTAATACATACACCAACCCTATACATACACACATCCAGACCCCTCCCACGCACTTTTAGCTGGTCCCTCAACCCTTTTATCAACCCTATTATCTCCCCTTATTTCGCTCTCGCGTCTCATGTTTGATCTTTGACCTCTGGCCGAAATCAGATCGCCATGTTGATTCGTTAGCTACTGCACGCATTTTTTTTCTCTCCTTCTTTCTGTGTTTTTCTCTCTCTGTGTATCTTTCTGTTGAAGAGCGTAGGCTCGAAACGTTAAAGACTTGTTTTATTTATATTTCCTGAGCGCCATACTAATACAATTGTTCGTTTGTTTTCCACCTGCCTTCGTCTTTTGTTTATTTTCATAAAGCTTCCCGTTATATATACATATACATAGAGAGAGAATTAGTCAGACATGCATACATACAGACAGTCAGACAGAAAGACAGATTGACGGATAGACAGATAGATAGATATATGTATACACAGGCGTACACTCACATAAAAATACACGCACACAGATATATAAATACATACATACACACACACACACAAATATATATATATATATATATGTATGTGTGTATTTATTTAGTTATCAATTTATATGCTATTAGTTATCAATTTAGCTTCGATGCGGGAGACAATATCGAATTATTCTACCCAAAATAAATCAATTTTTTTTTCTTTTTAATTAGAAGACCAAATAATAGCAAAGCAGACATTTCTCCGGTATTTTGCCAAAATCAATGACCTCTCTCCACTGCAGCTCTGCAGTTATTTTTACATGACTGCAGTACAATGCAACCAAAATACCATGTTTTACATATCCACCACACTATACATATATATATATATATATATATATATATATATAAAACCAGAGTTGGTTATAAAGTTTTACTTTAGTTTTCATTAGTTCAAAAGCTTAATGTATTTATTGCTCCTAACTCAATATTGTTACGTTACTGGTTATCCCGAATTAGTCGATTTTCCTTCATCATTCAATAACTTCATTAAACTGATGCTGTATTGACTGGTATTAATGAAGGCGGCAGCGTTAATAATAGATTGATTAAAATAATAGATTGATTAAAATATGCATTGTTGGTTTGTTTGTTATTGTTTTTGTTCAGGTCAGACTTATGGTCAAACTCATTCAAGCTGTGACTATTCCATTCTATTTTGAGGTACAGCTTGTGTAGGGTTTCGATATCCAGTGTGTTCTTGGTGTTTTCTGTTTTTAGTTTGTAGGATGTAATCTACGTATGGAGGCCGTGTGTAAGTTTGAAGGGTATTGAAAGGTCATGCATCTACATATTGAAAGGTTTGGGTGAGGGAACGAATTCCATTCGGAAAATATTATGTTCTAGAAGTGTTACTTTTCTACATTACACACATTTGGCTGACTGACAGATTTGTCGATGTTTGTTAGAATGCTTTGTGTGGAAGATTTTGGTTATTGATGCCATCATGCATTCTGTATATTCCGCTTGTGGTCAGTGTGGTAGTTGAATGTAATGATCGAGATCTGCATCATGATTTGGAAAGGTGATGTGTAAGTGATGTCAAGGATTAGCCATCCTAAAAGATGTCTAAGAGTGTGTATATGACTTGAGTTTTT
Source organism: Octopus sinensis (assembly GCF_006345805.1). Classification (NCBI taxonomy): domain Eukaryota; kingdom Metazoa; phylum Mollusca; class Cephalopoda; order Octopoda; family Octopodidae; genus Octopus; species Octopus sinensis. The sequence continues at coordinate 63,540,454 of NC_043009.1, forward strand.
GTTTGATATTAGAATTATGATCTTGCTTAGCTCCCACATTCTGGGAATTTGATACAGTCGCTGTGAGCATCTCTGGATGTTTTTTTATTTCTTTATTGCCCACATTGGCTAAACATAGAGGGACAAACAAGGACAGACAAAGGGATTAAGTCGATTACATCGACCCCAGTGTGTAACTGGT
>NC_043009.1:63543134-63563134 GCF_006345805.1 Octopus sinensis
AGTTGGGTGGTGTAACCAGGTAGGTCGTTCGGTGAGGTCGGTGGCTTTATATGTGTATGTGGCGGTGTTGCAGTATGAATGTGCATGGCCTAGTGGTTAGGGTGCTGTACTCACGATCACTAGATCGTGGGTTCAATTCTCGGAGCGGATAGCGTGTTATGTTCTTGAGTTTCATTTCACATTGCTCTGCGTGTGGGAGAGTGACAGAATCGTTGACGCATGAGCAGAAATGCTTTGCGTCATAGCTTCCGGCTCTCTTCCTTCTGAGTTCAAATCCCATCTGCCTGGAGAAGGCAATAGGAAACCACTCATGGATCTCTAAATATATTACCTGCAGGTCTGTGACGTTGACAAAAGGGTTTATAACGACCCTTCTTATTTTCCTTGTCGTTATTGTTGTTCTCATTTTTTACCATTTTTGTAATGTGTTTTCCTTTTTGTAAATAGCTTTCTTTGATTAAACTTTTCTTGGTATTTTATAAAATACTAGCAGTATCGCCCGGCGATGATCGGGTTGGTTTTGACCCTTTAGAATTGGAATTTTTGAAAAGTAAAAATTTTGCATTATGTAGCTTGTTATTCTCTTTAAGTGAACATTTTCCTGGTTGAAATACACCAAAAAATGGTGACACAGCAGTCAAAAAATCGTAAAAAATACGGATTTTCATAGAAAAAAAGCACTTTTTTGATGTAAATAATTTTTGGTGTTAACATAGTCCGATTTGAATTTTTTCTTTTACGGAATGAAGAACAAGCCTTCTTCTATGATACTCTCAATTTGCGCTGCAGGGTCTCGGAGGAAATAGTGTTAGTTGAAGGCTACCAAACCTGCCACACACACAGACAACTTCAGCTTTATATATAAAGATATCTCCTGTAAGGAGTCTGTAGCCCGTTTTGTGCACATTCGTGGGAACGTTATTCTCTGTGTTCGTACATATCGGGAAAAATTATTCCGTGACGAAGTTATATCGCTACCCCGACATTTAAACAGTGACCGTCTTGTCTTCATTGACGCATTACATTCACGTGAAATTATTGACTATTAGTCCTGTGTAGTTCCTCAACCTAGAGTCAGGACGAATGAGAGTCAACCTATAAACCATTGCCTTCGAAAGGCAGAATTCCTCCAGTGGACAGATTTGTGGAAGTCTAGAATATAGGTTGCGTTGGTATATGCATTATTTTCATTGTAGCGTATGATACAGGAGCGATGCTGACTAGACAATAGAAACTAACCATAAATATATGTACATTGAAGAGCATGTTGTATCTATGTGTTTGGAAATGGAATCTAATGAGAGATAAAAAAAAAAGCCGTTTATCTTCTCAAGAATGTGTTTGTGTCTGTGTATGATAGAGAGAGATAGATAGATAGATAGAGAGAGAGAGATAGATAGATAGATAGATAGATAGATAGATAGATAGAGAGAGAGAGAGAGAGAGAGAGAGAGAAGAGAGAGAGAGAGAGAGAGCATGTTCATGCCAACATGGAATGATAACAGGTGCATTCGGACAGAAATACTTTGTGATATCAATGTTTGATTGAGTTATCTCCTATTACTCGAATGTTCCCTTTCCATGCTATATCTTAACGAGAACGATGAAATAAAAGCCGGATACATTACTAAGGTAGATATAATAATTGGCTAAACTCCTGAAAGAGATACCCAACATGTCCGTAGTCAATGATTAAAACCGTTAAAAGAAGAATAGAAGAAAAAAAAAGATCTATTCAAACAAGTTGAACTGTGGCAAAGCAACAGCAACGTGTTTTTATTGTGAACTATGCCCTTTCGTAGATACCGAGCTGGAGGGACATCAGGTTTAATTTTTATTACCCTAGGGGAGAATGGGGCAATGATCATGACCTTTGCTGGACACACTCCTAGTCTACTGATATTAATGGTGTTGATATTCAGCTTGAAAATTCATAGATTAATATTGGTAGGAAAAACAAGAGGAATTCAAGAGGGTTGCAAAGTCCAACGTAAAATTTGGAACTTTCTAACAAAAAACAAAACAAAAAGTAGTCGTAAAAACTGTGATATTTAGAAATCATTTTATTGAATATAAACATCAGTTTGTTCTTTTGAACTTCAACTTTATCTTTATGTAGAAGATGGTTCTTGTTTCTTCTTAATTTTCTTCTGCTTCCTCCTCTTCAAACTCCCCTTCTTCCTCGGCTGTTGCATCCTGGACAAAAAGATTAAGAATTATCTACTTTGGCGAAGTTTGGTTTAATTATATACTAAAAAAAGGTCAACTTTGCTTTTTATCAATTCTTTTTCAATAGAATAAAGTACCGGTCATGTACTGGGGTCGATGGTATTGACGTTCCCTCAAAATTACTGGCCTTGATTCTAAATCAGAAACCATTATATAAAAATAGACTTGATTATGGAATCCATGATGTTATGAAGGAAGAATGGGTGTTAGTAAAACAGAAGAGGTGTAAGTAAACTGGAAAATACTAACAATTGCAGCGTGGAAGGTGTTTATAAGCCATTTAAGAAACACACAAAAACCGTTAGATTCACTTCAACATTTAAATTTAATTTGTCAAAATATTTTCGTCGCTTTGAGACCGTGAACTGTCATTGCAGCACGAAGCTTTGTCAGTGAACAGTTCGCGGTCTCAAAGCGACGAAAATATTTTGACAAAATAAATTTAAATGTTGAAGTGAATCTAACGGTTTTTGTGTGTTTCTTAACTGGCTTATAAACACCTTCCATGCTGCAATTGTTTTCGTTCCAGCACACGATCTCAGATCAAGTCACTTGCTATGCAAGTACATCTCCGGAAAATACTAAGTAAACCAGAAAAGATGTTAACAAAAATATGTGTGGAGAAAACAGATGCTGAAAGAGAAAAGGTGTTAACAAAACGGAATAAAAGTGAACAAAAGAGAAAGGATGTTAACGGAACATTATAATAAATATATTAGTCTCGACTAAAAACAAATATAATTCTTTATCCAGCCTATATTGTTGTACAATAACTAAAGTAAAACAAGAAACACCCAATTAAAGAAAATGGATCTCACCAAAACAAAAATTATTAGAGTGTAGAACAGTTCTTCTCAACCATTTTTTTTTTTTTTACTTATGTACCCCTGGATCCCTTCCTTTCTTATTTTATTCGGATGGAAACCCTGCCTCATTGCCATTCAATGTTGCAAAAGAAGTAATATATTTTTTATAATTAAATATTAGGAATCTTAAAAATTGCTAAAAAAATGTGGAAATATTTTGTGCTTTGCAGTCGTATAACCAATTTAAAGCAGATAAATTTTAACAATAAAATCTTATCAAGATCTCCAAGGGTTATATGGTTCCCCAAGGGTTACATGTACCCTGGTTGAGAACCATTGGTGTAGAATAAAAAGTAGTTGTCCCAAGCAATTTTGGCTCTTAGTAAGAATATTACTGCAAAACCGACGACCTCAACCGCCTTCGTAGACCCCCCCCCCCATCACACCGTTCTCTTGGCAAAAATCAATAAAATAAAATAACAGAAGCTTACTTGGTACTGTTGGTATTCCGATACTAAGTCATTCATGTTGGATTCCGCCTCAGTGAATTCCATTTCGTCCATACCTTCACCTGTATACCAATGGAGGAAGGCTTTGCGTCGAAACATCGCTGAATAAGGAGATAGGAAAACGATGCGATTAAAAGGACGAAGAAAAATATTGGACTAGAAAATAATTGTAGTTTCACATTGCTTAAGGATCACAGACCCCGTATCCTTGTCGCCCAGCATTTTTTTCTGGGAACGAGGTCAAAATGTTTATTTTGTCGCGCTCGAAAAACGAAATTGCTTGAAATATGTGGAATCTCCTCGAAGATTATACAACGATTTGTCTTGTAATAAAGAATTTAGAAGCAGGAATTTCACAACCTCGAGGGAAGCACAGAGATTTAGCTATTCATGTATTCAAAAATATTCAGAGATTCGCATATATATATACTAGCAGTATCGCCCGGCGTTGCTCGGGTTTGTAAGGGAAATAACTATATAAGCATTTTTAGAGAGTTACTTCCCTTATAGATGCCAATTCGGGCTTTCTTAGCCATTTCTGTTTTGGTGTCTTCAAGCCATGAAGTCGTTGTTCTAAAAGAACGCTGGTCTCCTTGACAACGCATTACGACGTTGATTTCTTTACACTCCCTTCCCCACAGCTTCACGAGGGAGGGAAGGGGGAGAAGCAAACAGGTGCAGGTGTGACCATGGACGCCAACTCCGCCGCCATTGACACACGAAAGATTATGCATTAAAATGGAATAAAAAAATGATGTTAAATTATTTTTAAAATCGTAGACTCATCGTAGACGCGCGCTAATAGCCAGACGGGCTCGATATGAATCACGACTATAAGATACCCGAATTTGGTTAAACTGCACCGCAAAATGTGGGAGGAGTTAGGAATCTAAATCGAAGGGGACAGAAACTCACACAACTACAGTTTTATATATATAGATATGCGAACTGCGACCTGGTCATTGACATGATGCGACATAATCTTGTCAGTGAAGGTAACAGTGTTTATGTCTTTGAATGGCTAATTGGGGGGGGGGGCGCTTTCCACGCTCCGATCGGAGGATAATTAAATTGGGAGCGTGATTAAGTTGAATGATATCAGATATTATTTTTAAAATATTAAACATTAAAAGCAATACGGACGTTGTGATAGCTTTGTCATAATATGAAGGTAGAATGTAGTCCATCATGAAGATGATGATACGCCTATACGTAAGTATTCGCGAAAAAATGCCAGCGAATTTAGACAACAAAACAATTAATCAGTTAGATTGAAGAGAGCAGGTCCGTAGATTTTTTTGGCTAAGGATAATCGGGTGAAGATAACGAGATAACGCAGTTAATGTTCAGTTTGAGAGGGGCTTTTACATACGTGTAATTATAGATAGATTAATTGTCCCTGGCAACATTTTTAGATTACACTTCACATTTTTTTTTTAAGAAGCTAACAAGACGGTGAGTAATATTTATGAAGAGAATCGGATAAAGTTGAGAAAGCAGCCAAGAGACAGCATGAACGATGATAATGTTCATATCACAAATTCCAATAGATCTTGTCTTTGAACTCTTGAACTTTCAAGTTTGGTTATAAACAATGCCAGAGTATTTAGACTAACTTTCTTGTACACCACACTGAGATTCATATCGTGTTATATATATACATATGTATATATATGTGTGTGTGTGTATGCATGTATGTATATGTATGTATGCATGTATATATATGTTATTATGTATGTGTATATATATATATATATATATATATATATATATATATATATATATATATGTACACACATATATATACACCATTATTACTATCATGACTATCATCATCATCATCATCATCACACTACTACTGCTGCTACTACTACTACTACTAGAAATGGAAAGGGACAGAGATAAGAATAATTCACTACTCCTGCTGTCGCTGCTGCTACCACTTCTTCTACTACTACTACTACTACTACTACTACTACTACTACTACTACTGCTACTATTACTTCCACCTAGTAGTAGTAGTAGTAGTCTACCACTACTACTACTACCACTTCTAACACGACTACTTTAAATTTTATGAATACCACCACTTCAACTACGACTACCCTCATCACCACCACTACCACTACCACCACCACCACCACCACCTGTACTACAAGTAAACAGTGTATTTCTGTAGCGTTGTACAACAGCATAGTACCTCAGAGTAATGTTATACGAAAGGAAATGACAGTACATCTGTCATTGGTGTACGACATTAGCGAGGTATGGTATAAATGTATAACGCTACACATTAATGTCTTACATTACTGTAATGTAGTACAAATGTATGGTACAGTGCAGCAATGTAGTCCATAGATGTGGTGAAGTATAAATGCTTAATGCAGGACTATTGTGTAGTCAAACGAACACAGTCGAAGGTCCTTCCCGAGCCAGAGGCTAATAAGTACGGATACCCTAATTCCGTAGCGTATATATTCCTCCCCTGAGCGGGACCAGGGCCAGATTAAGACCCATAGAAGCCCTGAGTGCCTTAAAAGATTTTGGTGTCCCCATAGATATATGTAATTCAAAATAAAAACAATAATGAACCATAAGATTATTTTTTTATTTTTTCAAAATGTAACAAAACTAAGATGGCGAATAATGTTTATTTTTGTAGACTTCCACTTCATTATATCTGCAAAGCTTTCTCAGATCCTCACTATGCTGCTGCAACTACTTCAACAACTGCTACTACTACTACTATTACTACAACTACTACCGCTACTACTACTACTACTACTACTACTACTACTACAACAACTACTACTGCTGCTACTGCTACTGCTGCTGCTACTACTACTACTACTACTACTACTACTACTACTACTACTACTACAACCACTACTACTATAACCGCCACCATCAACCTCGGCGCTATCACCACTATGAACACTACCGCCTTCACCACTACTGCCATTACTGTCACCAACTATGGAGCCACTACCACCAATACCAGCTGAACAACAACCACTACTATCACCACCACTGAAGCCATTATCAACAGTACCTTCACTCACACCACCACCTTAACACCATCACCCTCACACCACCCTCACATCACCACCCTCACACCACCACTATCATCATTGTCACCTCATCTGCTACCACCACCACCACCACCACCACCACCACCGCCGCCCCCGCCATTTCACTTACTGGTCCTACCATCATTACAATGATGTTCGCCAATCTGTCAACATGGTTGGGGGTTTTCTGTGTGACCGTGATAACTAAAACCTCGTCAGTCAGCCTCCTGCAAGTATTAAGTACTCTATCATCAGAGAATCCAGTCCCTACCCCGACAGGGACATCCCACACCCACCCCGGGGGGCACAAGATGTATTCTCTACTATCATCACTTAATACAGTGATCAATCAATCTTGTCGTGGAATAGATTGGCCATGATGACCGCGTTAAACAGAAAGCGAAAGAGGTGGAGAGAAAGAATGTGAGTGTATGTGTGTGTTTGTGAGTGTATGTGTGAGAGAGAGAGAGAGAGAGAGAGAGAGAGAGAGAGGCAGAGTGAGGTAAGTGGCGGGAAGACATGAGGGAAAGTCAGAGATGGAATAAATGAGGAAGAAAGAGGAGGGAGTAATTAAGAATCAGAAGAGAGAAAAAGAAAGGGAAGTGGCGAAAGAATGAGGCATTTTTTTGAGCCTGAAATTCCTGTGGAAACCCTAGATTGCTGGGGTTCGTTAACTAATAATGGAAAAGAGACATTTCAAGAGTAAAAAGCAACAGCCCCCAAAATACCCTTCGAATTTGTTATGACCGTATGCTGACATTTTCTGACGATGATTGATTAATTACTTATATACAAACACCCTCCCTACTTTCAAATGTTTGTCCTCTGCCACCCGTCCTCTGCTACCCGTCTAAATAGCTTTGATAGTGTTTCGGAAGATGTACCAAGGGTCAAACAGCTTTGGAGTTGACCTTCTTCGCTGGAATTTGTTGGAGGAAAGGGTGGGGGAAATATCTTTGTTTTGCAATGGGTAAAACAAAATTAACATCTGAGGGTTCGGTTACTGTTCGTTTAGTACTGAAGCTGAAAATAGAATGGGGGGTAGCTGGATATACATGCCTTTCTGTCCTAGACAACCGAATTACCAAGGGTAGATGAAAATAAATAGGCTTTTTCCACTATTCTAAACACCAGAATAAGTAAGAATAGGTTGAAAACAAATGCAGTGCGTAATTGGTACTTATTTTATCGACCCCGAAAGGATAAAAGGTAAAGTCGACCTCGGTGGAATTTGAACTCAGAACGTAAAGACAGACCAAATGCTCCTAAGCATTTTGCCCGGCGCGTTAACGATTCTGCCAGCTCGCTGCCTTCATACAATGAAATCTATTAAAACTTAAATAGCAGTAATAACGTTTTTGCGCGTCATACTGTGGTGAAGGCGCATGGCTCAGTGGTTAGAGCGTCGGGTTCGCAGTCATAAGGTAGTGATTTCGATTTCATGACCAGGTTTTGTGTTATGTTTTATGGAGTGGAAATCTCTATTTCATGCAGTTCTTTATTTAAGAGATGAGGAATTATGTACATTATTTACATTTGACGGATATTTGTCCTCATCATGCATATGGCGTAGTGCATAAGAGCACGGGCTACTAACCCCAAAATTCCGAGTTCGATTCCAGGTAGTGACCTAAATTATAATAATAATAATAATAATAATAATAATAACATCGAAAAATACCTTAGGAATGAGAACCCAGGTTTGAAATTTCCCCTAGACACCAGATGAAGGCTGGAGGGTGTATCAGCCGAAACGTTGTGTTAACAACAAATAAAATGAGGATAAATATCCGTCAAATGTAAGTAAAGTAAATAATGTACTTTATCTCATGTTGCTCCAGTTCACACAGCTGTAGAAATAAGTTCCGACATCACTAATGCCAAGCTGTATCAGCCTTTGCCTTTCCCATGGACAACATCGGTAGCGTGGACAGGAGAGGCTGGTATGCATGGGCGACTGCTGGTCTTCCGTAAACAACCTTGCCCGGATTGCACCTCGGAGGGGAACTTTCTAAGTGCAATACAATGGTCATTTTGACCGAAGGGGGTCTTTAGCCTTTATATCATACTTAATGCAGATACACCGTAGAAAGCCTAGAAACTGCTTTATTCGTCTCGGAAAAGTATCATGTATAGACGTATAGTGTTAAAAAAATCACAGAAATACATCGAAAAGTGTCAAAATATAAATAAGTACTGGAGCCAATTTATTTATCTACACCCTTTCAAGGCGGTGCTTCTCCGTGGCCGGAGTCCAATGACTGCAAGCAAGAAAAAGGTAAAAGGTGTATATGAACAGGTACCTGCTAACTCAATAACTGAAAAGACAATGTCAAGTCGTTTCATAACTGAACAATTAACTTACCTGTAAACTGCTCTGAAACTCTTTTAAAAAGTTCCTGAATGGCTGTTGTGTTTCCAATGAAGGTGGCAGACATCTTCAGTCCTCTGGGCGGAATGTCACAGACAGCTGTTTTCACATTATTCGGAATCCATTCGACGAAATAACTGCTGTTCTTGTTTTGGACATTCATCATTTGCTCATCAACTTCTGCAAAGTAAAATAGAAGACTATGAAACAAAACACTTCTCTCTCTCTCTCTCTCTCTCTCTCTCTCTCTCTCTCTCTCTCGGTCTCTCTCTCTCTCTCTCTCTCACACACAGGGGTTGTGTGTGTAAAGTGTTTCTGTGATTACTCTTTTACTCTTTTACTTGTTTCAGTCATGTGACTGTGGCCGTGCTGGGGCACCGCCTTTACTCGAGCAAATCGACCCCAGGACTTATTCTTTGGAAGCGTAGTACTTATTCCATCGATCTCTTTTTGCCGAACCGCTAAGTTACGGGGACGTAAACACACCACCATCGATTGTCAAGCGATACTTGGTGGGTGGGGACAAACACAGACACACAAACATATACACACACATACATACATATATATATATATATATTATATATATATATATATATATATATACGACGGGTTTCTTTCAGTTTCCATCTACCAAATCTACTCACAAGGCTTTGGTCGGTTCGAGGCTATAGTAGAAGACACATGCCCAAGGTGCCACGCAGTGGGACTGAACCCGGAACCATGTGGTTCGAAAGCAAGCTACTTACCACACAGCCACTCCTCTGAATTATTTATTTTTTTGCTTTATTTTCCTAAAAAATTTTTCCTAAAATTTTTTACAAAAAATATACCGGTATTTAAAAAAAATTTCATTCAATAAATAATGTTTTTACATTATGTATACATGAATAGAATACAGCGTCAGTTTTCTAAATAGCGAATTAAATGAAAACATCAGAAGAAAAAGTGAGACTTAGCAAATACAAATGGAATACTTCGCAGTGAATGCAATGAATATTTAAATTTGTGAATAACTGGACGCAGTGAATGCAATGAATATTTAAATGTGCGAGAAATTGGAGTTTAAAAAAATTCAATAAACTTGAGAAATCGAAATTATAGGAAATTTCTTGGAACATGAATTTATAAAATTATTTCCAGACGATCATCCCTTTAATAATTGCTTTCTTTTGGTAGTCTTTTCATACCTAATTAATAAGCAGCTTCCTCCATCAAAGTATAGAAGAAGATAGAAGATAGATGTGTCAAATGTGTCATTTAGCGGTGTCGTTGATAATTTTTTCCTCACCTCAATGATGCCGGTGACTTATATTAAAAGTCCCTTATAGAACTAGATTCATAAAAAGGTATAGAACTATATTATCACCCTCAAATTTGAGAAACAAACACTCATAACTTTTTTCTTTTAAAACTTCATTGCATGAGATTGATATCAATGAAATTCCTCGAATTGAACATTTAAGCTTAATTAGAATATTTGTTGGCATCCTTTCTGTCTCAGGAGACAATGGAGTTGCGCATGAAGTAATCTAGTCCGGCTTTTATATTTCATGTCCTGATACATTTCCTGCTGTGGCTGTGTAGTCCTATCCTGGACAAACACTCCCTCTGGCAGGTACCGCAAACGTAGCGAAGACTGTTCCTGGCTCGTTGTAAAGTCATAGTTTCTTGTTGACGTCTTTTCTTGTCTTTCCATTTCTCCTCTCTCTCTCTCTCTGTCACTCCTTTGTATTCCCTCTTTTACGGTACGTCGCCATTCTCCACGGTTGCCGGCAACTGCCTCCCAACCGCTAATATTGATGTTGCAGGCCTTCATGTCCCTTTTGCAAACATCCTTGTAACGTAAGATCGGTCTACCCACAGACCTAGTACCCCTAGCAAGCTCTCCGTATAGAATATAGTTTGTTTTTAAAATAAAAAAGTTAATTATACTTAAATCTAATTTTTGCTTTACTTATATATATTTTTTCATGATATTTTACCTTACAACTTTTTTGATACAAAATTTTGTTGCATGGAGCCAAAGCTATGAAATTCCTCGTGCTTTCTTCTATCATTTAAGCTAAGATAAATGTATTTTGCTTTTAAAATAAAAAGGTTATTTAGATCTAAACTTGATTGGTGGCGTTATTAGACTCCTGTAATGTTGCTACAAATTTTGATGGGAACTTTTTTCTACAGGATCAAATCTCAATTTTTTAATGCCAAAATATAGCTAGGGACAAGTCCTCTTCAAAATTGTTAACAGTTTTCAATTTGGTTAAGAACTGAATTAGCGACAAACTCTGAAAGATGCTGCGTGTGAGTAAATGGCGGCCTTAATAATATTTTTCAACTACTACCGTAGTTGAATGATATACATACATATATATTTTTTTTTTCGTAATGAGATAAAAAACCAAGGCTGTGTAGATTTTAGAACATTATAAAATGTTCGACACAGCCTTGGTTTTTTTTATCTCATTACGAAAAAATTTTATATATATATATATATATATATATAAACACTCATAGAAACGTATATGAGACTACGTACATGTATTTGTAGACACTCATTCTACAGATATACGCACGTACAACTGAACTCAGATTACATAGCTCTGCAGTGTGAATATAAACTTTCACATGCTTCTATTTTGTTTATAAATATACACGTCTGCTTTGATATATATATACATGTGTGTTTATATAGGTGCACATACATGTGTAGGTGTGCATATAAATGTATGTACATATATGCATATATATATATATATATATATATATACACACACGTACATACGTACATACATACACACATACGTACATATTATATATATATATGCATTTATATGAGTGAAATTTTAAGAGGCATTTCATTTTTAAAATGCATCTCCTCTCTCTCTCTCTATCTATCTATCTTCATATTACTCCCCCGCACCAATTCTATACACCCCTCACGCTGCTTCTTTTCTTCCCAGCCTCTGGTCACTTCACCACTACTCCTTCACCTTCCTCTGACGACTTTGGGCCTTTAATTTCTCGCTTCCTTGGGAAAAAATGTACTATATTTCTATCATTATTTTTGACCATTTAAGGTTGTGAATATTTTCTGTGCACCAAGTTCCAGCATCTCTCTATATATAAACGGCAGTTTGTCTGTGTGTGTTTCTGTGTGTCTGTCAGGTTGTACCCTCACCCTGACCACGGCTTTCAACCGATTCTGATGAAACTTGATACACACATAGCCCAATGTCATAATTCAAAACTAACGCAACGAAAATTTTGAAAAGTTCCCCCAGTTCTGAAAAAAATCGATAAATTCGACATGGGGTTGAGAATCAGAAACACAAACCACAGACTGTCTAGGGGACGCAACTCGACCTTTTAACTCTCAAAAAAAAATTTACCATCATTTTTTTTCCATTTTTTTGCTATTTTTTGGCTATAACTCTCTAAAAATGCTTTATAGTTATTTCCCTTACAAACCCGAGCAACGCCGGGTGATACTGCTAGTATTCTTATAAATACATATGTACATGATTGCGTGTGTGTATTTGTGTGAGGATGTGTATGTGTATACACACACACACACACACACACACACACACACACACACATATATATATATATATATATATATATATATATATATATATCTACGCACGCATGCACATACACAAACACACATACGCGCAGAAGTTTATATTCTGCTGTTTATTCCTTCCTCCCAAGCAAAATTATGCCCTAAAAAAATCTTTATATTTAAATGTCCATGGCCAATACGCTATCTTTAAGATAGCGCGTTAGCTGCTCTTAAGTGGTTGAGTGTCTGCGTATGTGTGTGTGTGTGTGTGTGTGTGTGTAAGCATGCGCGTTTGTACATGCGTGCATATGTAAGTATAGTTGTGTGCATGCATATATATATGTGCGTATGTCTTTATGTGTTCGTGCGCGTGCGTTTCTGCATATATGTCAAATATAGGATGTAATAGATGTAGACACATATGGGAGAGGAACAGACAGACGAGGCTGGATAAAAGAGAACAAAAATATACAGGCAAATACGTAAGAAAAAATGAAGAAAATGTGTAAGAAGGAAAGGTAGAGAGAAAGGAAGATAAGAGAGAGAGACAAGGCATGACAGAAAGAAGGGGAGAGAGAGAGGTGGAGAGAGAGAAGGCAAGACAGAAAGAGGGTGAGAGAGAGAGAGAGAGAGAGAGAGAGAGAGAACGCAAGACAGAAAGCGAGAGAGAGAGAGAGAGAGGTGGAGAGAGAAGGCAAGACAGAAAGAGGGTGAGAGAGAGACAGAGGGAGAGAGAACAGAAAGAGGGAGGGAAATGAAGAAAATGTGTAAGAAGGAAAGGTAGAGAGAAAGGAAGATAGAAGAGAGAGACAAGGCAAGACAGAAAGAAGGAGAGAGAGAGAGAGACGGAGAGAGAGAAGGCAAGACAGAGAGAGACAGAGAGAAGAGAAGGTAAGACAGAAAGCGAGAGAGAGAGAGAAACAGAGAGAGAGAAGGCAAGACAGAGCGAGACAGAGAGAGAGAAGGCAAGACAGAAAGAGGGAGAGATAGAGAGGGAGAGAAGGCAAGATAGAAAGAGGGAGGGAAATGAAGGAAAAATGAGAACGATGTGGGACGGGGGGTGGATGTGTGTGTAACAAGTAAGATTTTCAAAGCTGAATAGATGTCGTCTGAAATATTTGAAACGTTGGGAATTCTGGCGGAGGTAGGATCTCATAAAACATGTGTAGCTTTACACTTGCTGCTGGTGGCGCATCCACACACGTGACGTGACGTTAGGTGAGAGCGGGGGCTTGTGGGGGGGGTGGAGGAGTGGCGTGGAGCTGACACCGGGGTCACACGTACGAGGAGCAGTCTTCTTCTTCTCCTCGTTCAACGCTTAACTGTCTACTTTAAAACTAAGGACCCCGCAGCAAAAATTCTCTTACTTGTCCCCCCCACACACACACAGTCCCTCACTCTCTCTCTCTCTCTCTCTCCCTTTTTCTCTTTCTCTCTGTCTCTCCCTTTCTCTCTCTCTCTCTCTCTCTCTACCTTTTTAACTCTCTCTTCATCTTTCAGTCTTTGTCTCTTTTTCAATCTCTCTCTCTCTTACACACACTCTCTCTCTCTCTCTCTCTCTCTCTCTCTCGCTCCCATTCACTCTATCTCTTTCAATTTCTCTCTCTCTCTTTCATCTCTCTCTCTCTCTCTCTCGCTCCCATTCACTCTATCTCTTTCATCTCTCTCTCTTTCAATCTCTCTCTCTCTCTCTCTCTCTCTCTCTCGCTCCCATTCACTCTATCTCTTTCAATCTCTCTCTTTCAATCTCTCTCTCTCTCTCTCTTTCAATCTCTCTCTCTCTCTCTCTCGCTCCCCCATTCACTCTATCATCTCTTCAATCTCTCTCTTTCATCATCTCTCTCCTCTCTCTCTCTCCTCTCTCTCTCTCTCCTCTCCTCTCTTCCTCTCTCTCACTCTCTCTCTCTCTCTCTCTCTCTCGCTCCCATTCACTCTATCTCTTTCAATCTCTCTCTCTCTCTCTCTCTCTCTCTCTCCTCTCTCTCCCATTCACTCTATCTCTTTCAATTTCTCTCTCTCTCTCTCTCTCTCCCATTCACTCTATCTCTTTCAATTTTTCTTTCTCTCTCATTCAATCTATCTCTTTCTTTCAGTCTATCTCTCTCTCTCATTCAATCTCTCTCGCACCTTCAGTCTGTCACCCCCTCCCCTATAATTCTCCTCTCTTTCAATCTCTCTCTGCTTCAGTCTCTCTCTCTCTCTCTCTCTCTCTCTCTTTCAGTTTCTCCTTCTCTTCGCCCCTCCCCCTTTCTCTACCCTTATACTCACACTCACACTTTTACACCCGCACCCACACTCGAATGAAACATAGACGCATTCAAGAAATGAAATTCAAAAGTTAATTACTTGGAGACGCCATCTGCATAAAATATGATGAGTTAAGTTAGTCTTCGCATAATTAATGAAGGGGACATTAAAAGTGTAATTACAAATACTTATGTGGTAAGAAACACCCTTAAAGTACAGACACACACCCATACCTACATCCCCCACACACATACACACATATACATGCATACATATATATATATATATATAAATGTATGTATATATATACATATATATATAAGTATATATATATAAACATATATATATATATATATATATAATAATGTATGTATATATATACATTATATATAAGTATATATATATAAACATATATATATATATATATATAATGTATGTATATATATACATATATATATAAGTATATATATATAAACATATACTTATATACATATATAATATATATGTATATATATATACATATATATTTATGCATGTATGTGTGTGTATATATATATATATACATACATATGTATGTATGTATGTATATATATACATATATAATAACAATTTAATAAATATGACATATGTATACATACATACATATATGTACATACCTACATCTATATGTATATACACATGCATGTATGTATGTATGTATGTATGTATGTGTATATATTATATATATATATATATATATATATATATATATATATATATGTATGTGTATATATATATATATACATACATACATACATACATATATATATATACATACAGTGCAGGTACTGGCTGTGGTGTAAGTGGTGAAAGTTGTGGCGATGGCTGTGGTTGTGGTGGTGGTGGTAGTGGTGGTGGTGATGGTGGTTGTGGTGGTGGTGGTAGTGGTGGTGGTGGTGGTGGTGATGGTGGTGGTGGCGGCGGTGGTAGTGGTGGTGGTGGTGGTGGTGGCGGTGGTGATGGTGGTGGTGGTGGTGGTGGTGACGGCGGAGACAGTGGTGGTGGGTGATTATTGTGTCAATGGTGGTGGTGGTGGTGTTGAGGGGGGAGGGTGTTCGACCGTCTCATTATCGAATAACAGAAAGAAAAAAAAATGAGGCCTTAATATCTCATTTAACCTCTCATTTATCTCCGTCAATTAAAAGCCATAAAAAATTTCCTAATTTATAGAGCAACATTTTTTTTTTTTTTTTTAATACGGTTTCTCGTCTCATTCTTCCGTACTTGTGAAAATGTCAAGACAAAATATATTACATGACTTCGTTCGTTTTTGAAAGGTGAACGAACGTAAAGTAACTCGAAGAACCGTCTTTGTTGTTTAACTCTTTTCAGAAATAACGAGGTAAACCGAGAGATGTTGTGGACACCGACGATATTATTTGACTGAAACTGCCCCATTATTTGTAGACGGACAAGTTTGTGAGGAAGAGCGGGAACGTACGATCAGTACAGACCACAAATCATCCGTCACGCATCGGTAAGTTTTATTTCCAAACTGATTTTCGTCTTGCTAAGTAGAAGTGCCATAGATGCTACTAGAAATAATGGTTTTTAAATTTTGGCAGAAAGCAGTTTCGCGAGGAAGGGGTAAGTCGATTACATCGCCCCCCAAGTATTCAACTCGATAGTAATAATAATAATAATAATAATAATGATAATAATAATAATAATAATATAATAATAATAATAATAATAATAATAATAATAATAATACAACTTTAAAAAAAAATGAACGTACTAGTGAGTTAAGTTTAATGGCTTACCAATGTATACTATGAGTTTCTTTGCCCTAGGAGTCGGGAATACACTCGGCAAGAAATGGAAGCAAATTTGAAAGAAGAGGAAAAAAAGATAATAATAATAATAATAATAATAATAATATGCTTTCTAATTGATGTATCAATACCGGCTGATGACAACGTGTCTCTAAAAGAAATGGAGAAACTCTCAAAATACAAAGACCTGGAAATAGAGGTAACTAGAATGTGGAATCTGAAAACAGAAACAATTCCTATCATAGTAGGTGCATTAGGCATGATAAAAAAATATTCAGACAAATACATAACAAAACACCAGGACCTACAAACACATATAACATACAGAAATTGCACTACTAGGCACTGCACACATCCTACGCAGAACACTTTCCATACAATAACCTCAGAGCATCACAACCCATACCCAAGGCACACAGAGCTGCGCTCGGTAGTGAAGTGAAAGCACGCTATAAAAATAAAACTACTGAATAATAATATAATAATAATATAATAATAATAATAATATAATATATATAATAATAATAATAATAATAATGATAAATGCCATGATGCAGTACCAGGCAGTGGCTCTCATGGCTTCTAATCTTAACTGATTGGAAGTGTTATCATGCAAATATTCTGCTCAATACCACAGATTTGCTTGTCAGTTGTTTGACCATAACCAGTTGAGCATGTCCCTTTGTGGCTGACGATATGTGCAACTCTGATCACGAGCAGAAGTAGTGGGGGAGCATCATAGCCGTGTGTTGAGAGGAATTCTTGGAGGTTTGGATAATTCACCCCTGGAAACATGGGTGGTTCGTTCAACATCCATAAACAATCCTTATTCAGTGTCCGTCTGCCTACAGAGTTAAGTCAATCTACAGAATAACATTTACCTTTCATTGACATCCGTCCCCGGAAGATGGAGCTAACTGTCAGATAGCGTCCGTGTCTTGGGTCACAGGCCGCCATCATATTTTTAGCATCGAATATCTGTTGAGTAAGTTCGGGCACGGTTAGGGCTCGATATTGCTGGCTTCCTCGAGAAGTAAGTGGAGCAAATCCAGGCATGAAGAAATGAAGGCGTGGAAAGGGTACCATATTCACTGCAATTTTTCGTAAATCGGCATTTAATTGACCTGAAGATAGAAAATATTTCAGAATCTAGATTTGATACCATTTTGTTAAGCTTATATAAAGTAATATTGGAAAATATTATATGGCTATATGACATGAAATGAAAATATTTTGAAAGCCCGTTGAGTCAAGATAAGAACCGTAAGGTCATTTAAAAATATTGCACTCATGTAAAAGAAGTAATGTCTCTAAGTTACTTCATTACTGACCAGTTATCTGCTGAGTGACCAACCGATTATCAACTGACCCTAACACTTTACTATATTTGAACAACACTCTTTTACTCTTTTACTTGTTTCAGTCATTTGACTGTGGCCATGCTGGTGCACCGCCTTTAGTCGAGCAAATCGACCCCAGGACTTATTCTTTGTAAGCCTAGTACTTATTCTATCGGTCTCATTTGTCGAACTGTTAAGTTACGGGGACGTAAACACACCAGCATCGGTTGTCAAGCGATGTTGGGGGGACAACACAGACGCACAAACATACACACACACACACACACACACACACACAGACACACACACACACACACACAACACACGCACACACCACACACACACACCACACACACCACCACACACACACACCCACACACATATATATATAGATATATATATACGACGGACTTCTTTCAGTTTCCGTCTGCCAATCCACTCACAAGGTTTTGGTCGGCCCGAGGCTATAGTAGAAGACACTTGCCCAAGGTGCCACGCAGTGGGACTGAATCCGGAGCCATGTGGTTGGTAAGCAAGCTACTTACCACACAGCTACTCCTACGCCTATACTGTCAATGTACAAGGAAATGGAGGTTCAGCTACAAAGAAATGTCGAATTTGCTTTTATTGAACACAATTCTGACGATTTTTCGCCAACAGTTTAACTCTTTTGCTCTCTCTCTCGGGCCGCGCTCTCTCGGGCCGCGCTCTCTCGGGCCGCGCTCTCTCGGGCCGCGCTATCTCTCTCTCTCGCTCTCTCTCGGGCCGCAGAATCGTCTGAACCATATATGCAATACAGCTCTATATTTAAGAGATGAGGAATTATGTACATTATTTACATTTGACGTAAATATGCTCACGGTCATATGGCGTAGTGGTTAAGAGCGCAGGCTGCTAACCCCAAAATTCCGAGTTCGATTCCAAACAATGACCTGAATACTAATAATAATAATAATAATAATAATAATAATAATAATAATAATAATAATAATAATAATATCGAAAAATACCTTAGGAATGAGAACCCTGCTTCGAAATTTCCCTCTGACACCTGATGAAGGCTGGAGAGTATATCAGCCGAAACGTTGTGTGCACAACAAACAAGATGAAGACAAATATACGTCAAATGTAAATAATGTAAATGATGTAAATAATGTACATATACGTGAGCCTGAATACGTCATCTTTTATAGATCAACATGGCAACCAAGATAATTCTAACTCATAAATCTTCGTACATAATTTCATTGTTAGATTGCCGCTGCCGCATCTAAGAGAACAATGTCGTGTGATACTTGGATGTAATATTATCAGCTTGTGATCTGTGTGAAAATGATAGTGTTGTTCTCTGCTTCCTAACATTGGCTTCTTTAGACGCTTATCACGACATTATGTATTTCATCTCATTAAAAGAAACGATGGATATGTGTCTTAATCAGCTTCGTAAACTTTCCATCTCTCCTCACCATTATCTCTCTCTCTTTCTCTCTTTCAATCTCTCTCTCTCTCTCTCTCTCTCTCTTTATCTATCTATCTCTTCTATCTCAGTTTGTCCACAACAACTGCAAGCCCATACATTAGAGACATCAGCATCACTGCCCAACTACCTCCACCGCCACCATCACCAGTAATAATAATAATACTCATTCTATTTCTGCTACACTCACCACTTTCGCCGTTACTACCATTGTTAATACCACCACAACCACCACAATTATTGCCGTGACCATTGCTACCACTATAGATGCTACTATTTATTTCTTTACTACCCACAAGGGGCTAAACATAGAGGAGACAAACAAGGACAGACAAACGGATCAAGTCGATTATACCGACCCCAGTGCGTAACTGGTACTTAATTTATCGACCCCGAAAAGATGAAAGGTAAAGTCAACCTCGGTGGAATTTGAACTCAGAACGTAGCGGCAGATGAAATACCGCCAAACATTTCGTCCAGCGTGCTAACGTTTCTGCCAAGCTCACCGCCTTATATAGATGCTACTATTAGCACCACCACCACTAAGTTTACTACTACGACTACTACT
>NC_043009.1:63568134-63576244 GCF_006345805.1 Octopus sinensis
ACTGTAGCCGATGGAGTACCAGTAGTAGTAATCTACCAGAAAAAAAAAAGAAATACCTTACTATCCATGCGATTTCATTTAGCTGTGTTGCCTGTTTAGAGTTTAACCACGCAGACGCATTTAGTTTCATCCTGTATATAAGTTACCTGCTTGTGTTCTAAAGTGTCCACACGCAACTGGAGTCATGTCGAGCCTACACACACACACATACACATACACACACACATATATATATATTCATCACACTGTCCAATTCTTGCTGGCCCTCGTCAGAAATGAACAGCTTAAAGAACTGTAAGTTTACGTAGATCCTGCCACGTTGATTACCGTATGTACAGGTAATCCAGCATGGCAGAATCTACGTAAACATCTGATGCTGAACCTTTGTGTATGAAACATATAAACCTTACTCAGCCTTTCCTTCTGGCATTGTTAGTGACCCAGCGTCTTCATTATTTGCTATTTTACTTTTGTATGGCAATCTTTCAATCAAACTACAATGCTTTTCTAATATTTATTCTAATATAGAAAACAAACAGTTCTTTATCTTTAAGGGAAAGTGGTTATATATATATATATATATATATATAATATATATATATTATATATATATAAGAGATATTGTCTACAAAGTCATTCATACACACATACGCACACACATATAAATTCACCGACAAGCATGCATACGCTCACAAACATGTACATACACACGCACAAATGCAACACACACACACACATGTATATATATATATATATATATATATAAATATACTATATACATACATACATATATATATATATATACATATATATATATGTATATATGTAATATAATAATACATATATATATAATATATATATATATATGTATAATTATAATATATATATATATATATATATATATATATATATATATATACATATATACATATATATATATATATATATAATATATATACACACATATATACATATATATATATATATAATATATATATCCATATATATATATGTATATATATATGTATATATGTATGTATGTATGTATGTATGTATATATATATATATATGTATGTATGTATGTATGTATGTATACACGCTCTCACGCACACAACATACATACGTATACATAAGCATATACCTATGTGTGTAGGCTGCGCATAAAAAAGAGGAAACATAAGAATAGTAAAAAAAAGTAGTTCAAAATTCATGAATCGATGTGAAACGATGCTTCTATGAATATCCATCTATAACTGGATCATATCCGGTTCTATAAAACATTACATAGGTTAAATAGAAAGATATTAAATATTTATATCACTCATTAGTAGCCTTAGGTTTCCAGCTGTTTTCTGAAAAACCGTTGGCTTTTAAACAACTTTGGTGAAAACTGAGCTGATCTTCATTGTCCTGACTTGTTGTTTTAATTATTGAAATAAAAGTTTGCTTTCAACGTTAACAAAGCTGTATCATATGTGTTGAGGAAAAAAATCAATATTAATAGATGACTAATGTTGTGGACATTTTTCTTGTATTCATAGAAAATTACTCCGGGTGCGTTATTATTCTATCTCTCATCCCTAACTGTTTCTCCATTTCTAGAGAAAGCTATCTATCAACAATTCACTGGGATTGCAATGGGAACTAGGATGGGCCTCAGTCACGCTAACCTGTTCGTTGGTCACGCTTTGGCTCAATCTTCAGTTCACTGGTCCCACCAGCAGTGCTGTAACTATAATGTGTGTTGTCCGAGACAGCCATGGAACTTGCCTTCTCTCGAACCCCCACAGCGTATACAGGTTTATGCAGCAAGCCAAAAGGCGCCATCCTCAAAGGCGTCAGCCTAGGTGGACCAACCCTCGTCTACCACCACCACCACCACCACCAACGACGCTGCTGCGCACCAGAGCTATACGGTTATTGCATTGACGATTGTATCGACACAACCTCTCTTTGACACGCATACCTAAATTCTTACCTCACCTTTGTCATTCTTTCCATGCTGCCATCCCTATCACATGTCAACTTTTTTGACATCTCCGTTTCCATTGACTACACCAACTTCGCCGTCTTTACCTCAATAATTTACAAAGCCTCCGGTTCCTATTCTGCTTTCATTTCACTCCATAATCTGCAATATTTTCTCATTCTAATTCCTTTGCCCCTGTTGCCGCGCTAGCAGCCACAACCCCGACTTTGAGACCCAGTTTCATTAACATGGCCCATCACGTTGCACGATACTGCAATCTCCAAACATCGGACAGTGCCCCTTGCCTGCGCCTGCGTAATCTTCACTTCATTTGGACTACTCAACAACAACATCAACAACAGAAAGCTTTTCGGTCCAATAACACGGCAGAAAGAAAATCCCCATAAGGTGCCTTCTACATATCCGAGATAATCTCACATATAATACGGTGAGTTGTAAAACTCCAGTTAATTATCAGAGTTTAACAATGCTAACAGTATGCGTAGGCGTAAGAGTGGCTGTGTGGTAAGTAGAGCGCTTACGAACCACATGGTTCCGGGTTCAGTCCCACTGTGTGGCACCTTGGGCAAGTGTCTTCTACCAAAGCCTCGGGCCGACCAAAGCCTTGTGAGTGGATTTGGTTGACGGAAACTGAAAAGAAGCACGTCGTATATATTTATAAATATATATGTGTGTGTATATGTTTGTGTGTCTGTGTTTGTACCCACCCACCCCCAACATAACTTAGCGGTTCGGCAAAAGTGACCGATAGAATAAGTACTAGGCTTACAAATAAGTCCTGGGGTCGATTTGCTCGACTAAAAGCGGTGCTCCCGCATGGCCACAATCAAATGACTGAAAAAAGTAAAAGAGTAAAAAGAGTATGTAAAAACTCTCTCAAAATAAGCAAGGGCGTAACTCTGATAAGGTCAGACAAGCGAAATTTTTGGATTACACGGAAGGGAGAGGATCTTTTTAAAGCCTAAAAGTTAATATGCCAAAACGTTTGCCCTTCGTCCGATAAAATTTTACATGGCACCTAAACGTTGGGTTGAACTTGTCATAAATGGTGTTTGCTCTAATAAGGCTGGCTTGGAGACTACACGGCAAGAAACATAGGCTCCTACCACCCTCCCCGATCATCAAAACAACCCCCAACCACACCAGTCAACCACTACGTCCATCAACACCGCATGCTACCATCACTGCCATACGGCTACCACTACAGCCATCATCATTACTATCATTATCATTCTCACCAGTATCCCCACCATCACCACCATCACCGTGAACATCATCACCCTTACCATCACCCGGGACCACTACCATCACCATCATCAACATATCTATCATCTGCTATAAGTAGCATTCCTACCATTATCAGCATCACAATCAACAAAATCGCCATTACGATCGCCAACAACATGAGCCCCTATCCTTTCTGATGGGTGACTGAACGCTGCCGCATTAGGGGAGAGATAAGGGACCCAGACGGGAGAGTTACCGGAAAAGGAAGCGGTTGTATTTCATCAGATCTGACAGGTTTGAGGCAAGGTGATCCGTATTTTATGATGTGTAAATATTTATGTGTCAGTGTTAATCTGTCCTGCTTCATCACTGCTGTTCTACTAATGAGAACGATGGCAGATGGAGGAGGATGAGGAGGAGGATATGATAAGAGATAGAGAAAGAAAGCGCGAAAGGTGGAAATTATCGATGCGATTAGGGCAGCTGAAAGACGGAAGGAGAGAAGAACCTTCGAAATGAAAGAGAAACATAAAATTATTATGAATGAAAATAAGAAATGTCTGAGTGAGTTAGAGGGAGAAAGAGAAAAATTGATAGAAAAAAAATAAGAGAGACGGAGAGAGAAAGACGAACGAAATAAAGTGGGACCAGGAAAAAAACAGTAGACAAGGTAAAGAAGGTTTTAATGTTTCATTGAAGGTGGTGAGCTGGCAGAAACGTTAGCACGCTGGGCGAAATGCTTTGCAGTATTTCGTCTGTCGCTACGTTCTGAGTTCAAATTCCGCCGAGGTCGACTTTGCCTTTCAACCATTCGGGGTCGATAAATTAAGTACCAGTTTCGTACTGGGGTCGATATAATCGACTTAATCCGTTTGTCTGTCCTTGTTTGTCCCCACTCTGTTTAGCCCCTTGTGGGTAGTAAAGAAATAGGTATTTAGTCTGTCTTTATGTTCTGAGTTCAAATTCCACCGAGGTCGATTTTTGCCTTTCTTCCTTTCAGGGTCGATAAATTAATTACCACGTGTGTACTGGGGTCGATCTAATCGACTGGCCCCCTCCCCCCAAATTGCGGGCCTTGTGCCTAGAGTGGAAAAGGATATTTGTTTCATTTATCTTATTTATTTAATATAGTTGTTGGTTATGAGTCATATGATATCATAAGATGATATATAATAATGATTTCAATTTGGGTGGAGGGGGCGAGTTGATTAAATCGACCCCAGTACACAACTGGTACTTATTTTATCGATCCCGAATAGATGAAAGCCAAAGCGA
The DNA here is from genome assembly GCF_006345805.1 of Octopus sinensis. Taxonomy (NCBI): domain Eukaryota; kingdom Metazoa; phylum Mollusca; class Cephalopoda; order Octopoda; family Octopodidae; genus Octopus; species Octopus sinensis. The sequence goes on from NC_043009.1 coordinate 63,572,627, forward strand.
CAATCGAAATACTGCTAAGCATTTATTATTATTATTATTATTATTATTATTATTATTATCATTATTATTATTATTATTATTATTATTATTATAATATATCTAATAATATTTAATATTTAAAATATTTTTAGAATATTTTGTATAATTATATAATTATATAAATATAAGTATACAGTCTTTTATTCTTTCTGTCATTTTACTGCGGCCATGCTGGAGCAACGCCTTTAGTCGAGCAAATCGCACCCCAGGACTTATTCTTTGTAAGCCTAGTACTTATTCTATCGGTTGTCAAGCGATGGCAGGGAACAAACACGGACACTCAAACACACATACACACACACCACACACACACACACACACACACACCACACACACACACACGACACACCTATATATCTATATATATATATTATTATAGTAGGTTAATCCAAACGGGAAAACAGAAAAAACAACAACACGTGGAACAATTACAATATATATACGATGGGCTTCTTTCAGTTTCCATCTACCAAATCCACTCACAAGGGTTTGGTCGCCCCGAGGCTATAGTAGAAGACACTCGTCCAAGGTACCACGCAGTAGGACTGAACCCGGAACCTTGTAGTTATATATATATATATTGTTATATTTCGGAATGGTCATTTTGCCAGTTTAGCCAATAAAAACACACGCACTATATATTTGGTGTTATTTTGCTTCATTGTTATTTATTTTTTACATTAATCTTAATCTTATTTCGGCCAAAGTTCTTTCGTCACACTCCTGTGACCGCATCAGTGGTCCTTTGTTTTCTTCTTCCTTATTTGTGTCTCCCTTACTAACCGTCAGCCATTTTGTATCAACACACGACTTCACATAAAAAATCTTGCACAACAAATATTTAAACGTAATATATATATATATATATATATATATATATATTATATATATATATATTAATAATATATATATATATATATATTGTGGACGTGTATGTCGTAGACACAGGTGAGATTTCTGAAATTTGTTCCAAAATAACCTGCATGTAGTGATCAAATGTTTGTGCTGCTGTATATCAGCTCACCTCCTTCTTCAAACTAACATCGCATGGCAAAGGTGCACGGTGTGCCACATGTTTGATATCAAAATGGTGGCAGAGCAACGTGAGCTCAAATGTTTTGCTCAAGAACACGTGTTCATCCCGTCCGGGAATCGAACTCAGGATCTCACAGTCGTGAGTGCAAACACGCGACCTAACAAGTGTGTGTGTGTGTGTGTGTGTGTGTGTGTGTGTGTGTGTGTGTGTGTGTGTGTATTTGTCAACATGTCAATCTGTGTCTCAACCTGTCAAGTTAATCAACATCTGTCCATCTTTCTCTGCGTCCGTCTCTTCGCCATCTGTCTCTCCGCTTCACTCTTGTCATATCTTTTCGACAAGATTCCCACTGCACACCCTCCCCTGTAAACAGTACGCACACACACACACATACATACGCACACACACACACACACACACACACACAAATGCACACAAATACACACACACAAACAGACACACATATATACAACATAGTCGATGAATGTGGGTGTTCCAAGCTGTATCAGTGTTTGTCGGTTTCCGTGTATGTATGTATGTATGTGTGTATGTATGTATGTATGTGTGTGTGTGTGTGTATGTATGTATGTATGATGTATGTATGTATGTATATATGCATGTATGTATGTGTGTGTGTATGTATGTATGTATATGTGTGTATGTATGTATGTACGTATATATGTATGTATGTATGTATGTGTGTGTATGTGTGTATGTATATATGTATGTGGGTATGTATGTATGTATGTTTGTATGTATGTTTGCATGTGTGTATTTATGTATGACTGAATGTATGCATATATGTATGTAAATATGAGTGTATGTGTGTATGTATGTGTGTGTATATATGTATGAGTGTATGTATGTATGTATGTATTTATGTATGTATGTATTTATGTATGTGTGTGTATGTGTGTATGTATATATGTATGTGGGTATGTATGTATGTATGTGTGTATGCATGTATGTATGCAAGTATGTGTGTATGTATGTATGTGTGTATGTATGCATGTGTGTGTATGTATGTATGTGTGTATGTATGTATGTATGTATTTGTGTATGTATGTATGTACTATGTATGTATACTCCTATGCATGTATATATGTTCATTCATGAATATATGTATCCATGTATATATGCATGAACATGTGTATTGTACGCTTGTTTATATATACGTACTATGCATGTATCTTAATCTATATACAGTTGTATCAATATGTGTGTGCGTAGATGTCCGTGGGTGTGAGTCTACATCCGTTTTCCTTCCTCTGTTTACCAATTCCTTAGACCATGAATCACCTTTCTTATCTCTCCTTTATTCCCCTGTTGCTTCTATTTCCCAGCATGCCTTTCATTGCTAAATTTTCTTGCCAGTGTTTTATTTTATTTTCTGTGTTAGTAAAAAGTGCGAGAATTTATATGCACACCCAGACTTACAAACACATCCATAGACAGATAGATAGACAGACACAGATACAGCCATATTTAACATGCGGCTTTCCACTTGGATGAGGGAAGACCTTTCACTGCGCAAAATTCCCGGGACTAATGACGTTATCGAATCGTAAACTTATGCACTTCTGCGTCATTATGCTTCGTCAGCAACGAATACCAAATCCGTCTTTCACAGTTTTATAACCACGATAGTTCTTATTTATAAAAACAGTAAATAAGAATGGTTAACATGTTTACTGGTGGGCTTAAAGCCTGAATTTCTCTTGGGCTCCTTGGACTAATCCCGCAGCGAAAGGCTTCCCCAAGTATGAATGCACACAAAACTGTCAGTTATGATTATAATCATGGCTGTCTATATTCATTTTTATAGGCTGTGTTTTCCAAAGTGGAGGCGAACGCCTTTCTCCTTGTGATCGGCTTGAAATAATTTTTAAGACACTAGGTTATTTTCCAGCTTTTCTTAACATGAAACCGAATGCTTCAGAAAGATTACAAAAGTTTTACTTGGCGGTAAAAACTATATTCTGCTTCTCACAGAAGTGTTGCAATCTGGCACTTGTCGATGAGAACTTATTACCTCTATAGTCCTTCAACAACGATCTCAACGACCAGTGAAAGGATACTGTTAAGTACATTACTAACCGTCATAGTATTAGTTACTAAAATTCCACACCATACTATGCATCAAACGTATTGAGCTGATGTAGTTATGACATCCTTTAGAAGCCGGTTATTTTACAGGAAATAACAGGGTGTCAAGTATAATTTTACCATTTATTTGAAATGGTTTAGTATGATATTCTGCTGTATTATATGTTGGTATAAAGTACATTGCAATCATTTTAATTTAATTTGTAAATTCTTCCGCTTCGCGTGTCTATCGGTACAACAGTTTGGATTGCTCACACTAGACTTTTTGATTTCGTCTAGTCTAAGATACATTAATTTATATGCTTAAACCAGTTTGCAAACTGTATTTCGATACATTTCTTTTTTTTTTTATGGGGCTGGACTATTTTGCAGTTATGTGTCAAAGAGATGATATGCTACGAAAGTAATTCTATTTATATTCAGGGATCAGGGTTGAG
>NC_043009.1:63576344-63603844 GCF_006345805.1 Octopus sinensis
TTTTATTCTGTGTTCTTAGGTTTCCTTCCTCTCTCCCTTCCTTCTTTCCTTCCTCTCTTCCTTCCTTCTTTCCTTTCTTCCTTCCTTCCTTCCTTCATTCATTCATTCACTCACTCATTCATTCATTCTTTTCTTTCTTCCTTCTTCCCATCAATCACCGGAGTCCCGAAACGAATAAAAGGTCCCCGGTGCCAAACTTCCCCACCCTGAATAAACAATGAAGAGAAATGAATGTTTCTTCAGACCCGGGGAAAAGGAGATTTATATAAAGGACCCCATGACTAAGGGACGGACGATAAGCCTGACCTCGTTTTTTTGCCCAACCGGATTCTCACATCACCATCTTCGGTTGGTGGTGGTAGTGGTGGTGGTGGGGAGTCAACAAAATGAATGAAAACCAACCCCTTCCCTCCGCCACCCTTCAGACGATATTCTCTCTTGTACACTCTCTCTCCCCACCACTCACACGCCACAGATAGAAGTTAGGAGATTAGTTGACTGGTATCAATATACAATAACAGCGTCGAAATGTAAACCAAACGACATTGTAATGTTCTTACCACCACGCTGTTTACATTTTCCACCATCTTAAAATGACACGTGATCAACCGTATTATCCATTCCTATCCTACCACTTCCTTTTCTCTTTTACTCTCTCTCTCTCCCTCTCCCCCCTCTCTCTCTCTCCCCCTCCCCCTCTCTCTCTCTCTCATGCACACACACACACACATATATATATACATATACACATGCACACACACATGACTATCAATACAGCATGGCAGTAGAGATATGTGATACCCCTAATAACGCGAAGATTAGATCTTTATATGCTTGACAACAGATGTATTCTGTGCTGCCCTCTGGTGGCCTTAATTCTTCCAGCTAATTACAAACACAAACTGGAGCAGATAATAACCGAATCCTGCTGACGAACGATTTTCTTTTGTTGGTTTATTACAAAAAAGGGTAAAACTAAAATTGTTTTCAAATTTTGGTACAAAATCAGCAATTTCGGGGCAAGAAGTAAATCGATTGCAACAGTCCCCAGTACTCAACTGGTACTTATTTTATCGACACCAAAAAGCAGAGTCTACCGCAGCGGAATTTGAACTCACAGCGTAAAGATGAACAAAACACCGCTAAGCATTTTGTCCAGTGCGCTAACGATTCTGCCAGCTCGGCCTTTAAAATATTGATTTCAAATTTTGGCACAAGGCCAGCAATTTCTAGAGCCAGAGTAAGTCGATTGCATCGATCCCGAGTGCTCAGCTGGTACTTATTTTATTGACCCCGATTGGACGAAAGGCAAAGTCGACGCTGCGGAATTTGAACTCCGAGCGTAAAGATGGACGAAATGCTAACGATTCGGCCAGCTGGCCCTTCAAAATATTCTTTTCTACTCTAGGCACAAGACCCCATTTTTTTTTTTTTCGTAGGGAGCAGTCGATTAGATCGACCCCAGTAGGCAACCGGTACTTAATTTATCGATCCTGAAAGGATGAAAGGCAAAGTCGACCTCGGCGGCGTCCCTCAAAATATTAACAACGTTTCGGAACCTAACCCCTCTTTTTTCAGAAGTGAATCTAAATTCTACTGAAGCAGCCTTAGCTACATTTTAAGAAATATACGGTGGGTTCATGTTGGGTAACTTTAGATTGCTGGCGTATGTTTACTGGAATATACACTATAGTTTTGTTTCATTTGGATATCTATACAAATCCCAATGAGTTTTGGCTCCATCGTCACTCAGTCCATAAACTAAATATTGATAACATGCTGAATTCGAGCCAGTAATACTCAATATGAATCAACCTCGGAAATAACCCCGAGAGTAAAAATAATTTAAAGGATTATTTCGAACAAGAGAAAGAATCTGATACGTATTCGAGGTGAAACAACCAGGTTTGCCTCAAATTTCTTTAATGACTCTTTGAAATTAATTCTTTTTTTTTTTTCTTTTTTTTTAATAAATGACCAAATCTGCCGAGAGATGCCTTACCAGTGATCTTCTGCTCCCCATATTAGGGAATCAGTGACAGGGACAACAACTATGTAGCCCCCAGAAAATATTTTTAAAAGAATTTTCTTTTTCTCCCGTTTCTCTTTAATTCCAATGTTTTCTGTCTTGGAATCGTTCTTTTATTTTCGTCTTTTTTTTCTTTTCTTTTCTTTTACAAACTCTTAACAAAACAAAGTCATATATCAACATAACAGAGCCGCTAACAGTATAGTAGAACGTTCGTACCCAGGTAAGGGAGAGGGTAGTCGTTGTTGCTTTAATTATTCCCTCACCCAACATATACGCTCCGTAGCAAGGGTGCCGGTGTTAGACCGCACCTCGCAGTTAGCTGCCATCTGAAATAACACAAGTCTTGTTTCTCGTTTTACATACACTCTCTTCCATAAATACGCTGTTATCTTTGACATCCTTAGGGTGGGCTCTTTGCTGATGGTGGGCATTGGTGAGAAGCGGGAAGGTTGGTTCCATGAAAATTATACCCTTTTTCGATTTCTCCTGAAGCGTTCAAAATATATTTGAACGCTAATTGTTAATTATCCTTTTAACTATAGGCACAAGGCCTGAAATTTGGGGTGAGTGGGCTAGTCGATTACATTTACGCCAGTGCGTAACTGGTACTTATTTAATCGACCCCGAAAGGATGAAAGGCAAAGTCGACCTCGGCGGAATTTGAACTCAGAACGTAGCAGCAGACGAAATACCTATTTCTTTACTACCCACAAGGGGCTAAACACAGACAGGACAGACAAGGATAGACAAACGGATCAAGTCAATTACATCGACCCCAGTGCGTAACTGGTACTTATTTAATCGACCCCGAAAGGATGAAAGGCAAAGTCGACCTCGGCGGAATTCGAACTCAGAACGTAGCGGCAGACGAAATATCACTAAGCATTTCGCCCGGCGTGCTAACGATCCTGCTAGCTCGCCGCCTTACGCTAATTTTTAATATTTTATTTTTAAGGCAGCGAGCTGGCAAAAACGTGAGCTCGCCGGGCGAAATGTTTAGCAGAATTTCGTCTGCCGCTACGTTCTGAGTTCAAATTCCGCCGAGGTCGACTTTGCCTTTCATCCTTTTGGGATCGATAAATTAAGTACCGGTTGCGTACTGAGATCGATCTAATCGACTGGCCCCCTCCCCCAAAATTTCGGGCCTTTTGTCGAGAGTAGAAAAGAGTAATATTTTATTTTTATGTCAAATCTGAGTTTTTGACTCTCTATTAAGTTTATACGAGGTGGTCATCCGAATTCCTCGATTTTCGAACCACAGTACACACATTCTCCATATTCAGACCAAATTTAAATTGTCCACCTTCGCTAGGACCATTTCCAAAATCTAGAGTCTCAACGCGGTCATTTGACCTGCTAGAAAAAGCAACCAAGTCTCCCTAAAACTATACCATACCGCCTTAAAGCAGAAGAAACATTTGACAATTTAGTCCTAGATATACAAAAAAAAAAAAAAAGACGTGATGGTCAATTCTTGAATCACTTTGACCATATATCTGCTTGATTAGTTGTGAGCTGGCGATATGTAGCAAAAGCAACAAATTGGACAGTGGAGAGAGTACCTCTTCATTCTGCCATACATGACCACCTACAATCAACCAGTGTGTGTATAGATGCTGGCAGATTTTGTTCAGTCAGGGCTTGCCTAGGGCTACATAACAGCACCAGCAATAACTACGTCAAGTCAAGATATGCAGTGCTCTTTTCCGATCGAGTATAACAAGAGCTTTGGATACGAGGGTTGCATCATGACAGTCAATCAACCACCACAAGGTACGTCCGATTAGACGTACCTTGTGATTGTTGTACCTAGTTGCCACCGGAGAAGGTGTTACAAGCATGTAGCATTCTAAATAAGGGGCCTGCCATCACGGAACGTGAAAATTGTCATGCCGTCAGGCCTTTTACTGTAACCTTGGTATAGCCCCTGGTCCGAGCTAGGAAGGGAAACCTACGATGTCTAGGGCATGCGTTATTATCTCATTGAGAACAGCATGGCTTGAGTTATTTCCCTTAGTTCACTTTTTTGTAAATGAGAAATAAATGAACAAGTTGAAAACACCATAAAAACGAACGCTTAAACTCTCCGTCTTTCGTTCTACTTTACCACCAGATTTAATCCGTAATTCCCTTCCACGAGTATTCGTGCCATTTTCAATGTCTTAAATACGATTTCAAGTCTGCATTACTCCGAGGAGTTACTTGAAACACGACTGGTTCTGCACTGCAGTTCTGACGATTACGGACATCCTTTCTCTCTCTCAAAGAACAAACAACTCACCTGGAAAGCGCAAGCAGGTCGTCACACCAGACATTGTTGCTGATATTAAGTGATTCAGATCACCGTAAGTAGGGGTGGTCAGCTTTAGCGTCCGGAAACAGATGTCGTACAATGCCTCGTTATCAATGCAGTAGGTTTCGTCAGTGTTTTCCACAAGTTGGTGAACAGATAACGTTGCATTGTATGGTTCTACAACAGTGTCGGAAACCTGTGCGGGAGAAGGAAAATATACGAATATATCAGAAGGTTAATAAAGAGAGAGAGACAGAGAGAGAGAGAGAGAGAGAGAGAGAGAGAGAGGAGAGAGAGAGAGAGAAGGGGAAAGGATACAGAGCAGATATATTTATCAGAGAAACAGACAGAAAGGCAGACAGACAGACTGACAGATAGACAGACAGACAGACAGACAGATAGATAGATAGATAGATAGATAGATAGATAGATAGATAGATAGATAGGACAGACAGACAGACAGACAGACGGACGGAGGACGGACGGACGGACGGACGGACGGACAGACAGACAGACAGACAGACAGACGATAGATAGACAGATAGATAGATAGATAGATAGATGGACGGACGGACGGACGGACGGACGGACGACGGACGGACAGCAGACAGACAGAGACAGACAGACAGATAGATAGATAGATAGATAGCTAGATAGATAGATAGATAGATAGATAGATAGACAGATAGACGGACGGACGGACGGACGGACGGACGGACGGAAGACAGACAGACAGACAGACAGACGACAGACAGATAGATATAGTAGATAGATAGATAGATAGATAGATAGATGATAGATAGATAGATAGACAGATAGACAGACAGATAGATAGATAGATAGATAGATAGATAGATAGATAGATAGATAGATTAGATAGATAGATAGATAGATAGATAGATAGATAGACAGACAGCTGTGGCGCACAAGAACACTTTTGACTGTTTTTATACATAACATGTCTTCGCCCTGATTTCATCTTTGTTATTCACTGCGTAGTTTTAAATTTCAAAACACATCACTCCTAAATGACACGACACTGCACAAACACAATAATTATGAGGATAATTAACTTCAATTAATGCTTTAAAGAATTTATGTATAGACGCAGGAGTGATTGTGTGGGAAGTAGCTTGCTTACCATCCACATGGTTCCAGGTTCAGTCCCACTGCGTGACACTTTGGGCAAGTGTCTTCTACTATAGCCTCGCACCGAACAGAACTTTGTGAGTGGATTTGGTAGACGGAAACTTAAAGAAGACCCTCGTATGTATATATATATATACAAATATATATATATATACACACACACACACTAGCTGAGGTACCCGGTAATTCCCAGGGAAGCGGGGCTTATCTGTTGGTTCCGTTCTCATAATTGTTTCACTAATCCAATAACAACAATACAAAGTATGTAGCCCTTAAACCGGGTTTTTTTTTTGCATTTACAGAGAATACCGGACTGTCTTACACAGGATCTTGTTTTTAAGAATTCCCAATAAGTTATGAATATCCAAATTGTGAAGTCAGTTAATAACATGAAATTAGTTACCCGATAGCAAGAATTCAAATAAAGTAGCCCCGAAAAGAGCTTTAATGCGTTCCCAGAGTATATAGAAATTAGGAGCAAATACTAATAAGGTATGTATACTAAAATCGTGAAGCATGTTACGTAATAACAGGCTAATCAGATGTGAGATAATAACAATTCAAAGTAAATAACTCTGAAAAGGGCTTTTGTGCATTCCCAGAGAATATTACCCTCAGCGACGCTAGTGTTGGTATATTCGTGAATAAGTCGCTAACCTAAATAAGTGGATCTATTTTTTAAGAAAATACTATTTACTTGTTTAAGGGTTGTACTGGATAAATTGCGAAAATAACTCAACAGTTCAAATACTAAGAAATAAACATACTCAATTTGATTTATAACAAATAATATAGGAAAATGAATGGGTTATATCCCCCGGCTGTTAAAATGAAATATATTAGATATATATATATATATATATATATATATAATATCCCTTCCAGGGGCCCTATTATTGATTTTTTCAACAATCTGAGTATGTCATGATGTTTCCAGACATGAGTTCTACTCACGTGTCAAGTTTCATCAAAATCGATAAAACTATGTAGGAGGAGTTAGATAACAACACCACACATACACCCAAAGACAGAATTTTCCACATATGTGGTATGTGTGTGTGTGTGTGTGTGTGTGTGTGTGTGTGTGTGTGTGTGTGTTGTGTGGTGTGTGCGTGTGTGTGTGTGTGTTTGTCCCCCCAACATCGCTTGACAACCTTAGCGGTTCGGCAAAATAGACCGATAGAATAAGTACTAGGCTTACAAAGAATAAGTCCTGGGGTCGATTTGCTCGACTAAATGCGGTGCTCCAGCATGGCCGCAGTCAAATGGCTGAAACAAGTAAAAGAGTAAAAGAGTATATGCTTATAGTATGCATGTATATATATCTATATCTGTGTGTGTGTGTGCGTGCGTGCATGTATTGTATAGTATATATGTATATATGCTCATTGTATTTATGTATATGTGTTTATATATGTATGTGTGTTTATATATGTATGTGTGTGTCTGTGTGCATCGCCTGGCCCCGTGCCGGTGACACGTAAAAGCACCATCCGTTCGTGGCCGTTTGCCAGCTCTGTCTGGCACCTGTGCAGGTGGCACGTAAAAAGCACCCACTACACTCACGGAGTGGTTGGCGTCAGGAAGGGCATCCAGCCGTAGAAACACTGCCAGATCTGACTGGGCCTGATGAAGCCTTCCAGCTTCACAGACCCCAGTTGAACCATCCAACCCATGCCAGCATGGAAAGCGGACGCTAAATGATGATGATGATGATGATGATGTTTATATATGCGTGTATGTGTGTGTGGTGTATTTGTGTGTGTGTGCGTAATATTTGTGGGCCTGTGCTTGTCTTTCTGCGCCGGTTAACTCAAAAGTTACGAAAGGAGTACCTAGAAAACCGCATGCATCATAATTTACCATCCATCTTTACAGCATCAATCTGTTTGGATTCGTTCTGAAATATGTGTAAACAGGTATTATGCGAGCGCGCTCGTAAGTGGGTGTCTTCGTGTGTGTGTGTGTGTGTGTTGTGTGTGTGTGTGTGTTGAGGGCGTCCCATGATTGATGTATGTATATTCTGGCAACATAAACAGACAAAAACCAGCTGGACTGAACTGGGTTATAATCCAAAAAGAACGCCAACATTCTCTGTAATCATTATATATGTACGTGTGTGTGTATATATATATATGTATATATATATATATATATATATATATATATATATATATATATATATATATATATATAATATATATATATGTATGTATGTTATATATATATGTATATATATAATTATATATATATATATACATATATATATATAATAACTGTATATAATATGCATGTATATACATACATATATATAGAAAGACACACACACACCACACACACACACCCACACATATATATATATATATATATATATATAAATATATGTATATATATATATATATATATATGTGTGTGTGTGTGTGTATATATATATATATGTATATATATATATATATATATATATATATATAATATATATATATATATAATATATATATATATATAATATACATATATACATATATATACATATATATATATACATACATATATATGTATATATGCATACATATATGCATATATATATGCATATATACACGCACACAGATACATACAAATATTTATGTTTATGTATGTATGTATATATATATATATATATGTATGTATGTATGTATGTATACATGTATGCATGTATGTATGCATGTATGTATGTATGTATGCATGTACCAAATGTATTTGTGTTATTAAAAGGAAGTTGCACAAGAATGAAGATAAACTGACAGACAGACAGACAAGCTGAGGGATTCTTGCTCACCTTTGGAGATGGAACCACAGAAAAAGTGTTCATTATGCGATCTGGGTACTCTTCTCGAATCTTGCTAATAAGCAGGGTTCCAAGTCCTGCACCGGTTCCACCTCCCAAAGAATGTGTCAGCTGGAAGCCTTGTATGCAGTCGCAACTTTCTGCCTCTTTTCGAACGACGTCCAGCACCGAATCTATAAGTTCTGCTCCTTCTGTATAATGGCCTTTCGCCCAGTTGTTACCAGCGCCACTTTGACCTGGAAGAGAAATTTATGAATTATAGTCGATAACAGCTTTCATCAATATATAGGAACCATCAAATTATACGTGATGTAGTTAGTGTTTCAAATTCTACAGCCGATTTTTATTTATAAAATCCTCATCACCATAATCATCATCATCGTCGTCGTCGTTTTAACGTCCACTTTCCCATGCATTCATGGGGGTCAAAACGGGTTTTAACGAGTCAGATTTTCTTCGGCCGGATGCCCTTTCTGTCGTCAACCCTCACACGTTTCCAAGCGAGGCAACTCTTGTTTTCACGAAGGGCTGGAACCAAAAAAGCACCACTTGAAGAGTGACACTCGTTTACAACTATCACACGACGTCGAGACAAGGGCACACACACACGCACACAAACTCACACTCTCTCACACACACAAATGCACACACATGCACACACGCAGATATATATACACATGCACCCAACCATATACATATATATGTGTGTGTGGAGAGACAGAGAAAGAGAGAGAGAGAACATGGGCCTTGACTTGATACTTCCTTATATCAAGTGCTACATATGTTTCAGTATCCAGTAACACATGATGTTACACAATAAATACAACCAGTCGTTGCACCCTACAGAGTCTGTCTAAGTACAGTCAAGTATCATATTGTAGTTCCTTGTTGCTTTCGGCTGCAACGACCTTCTCCACAATATAATGACTATGGTGTGAACGCTTAAGAGTTTCTGTAATACAATAACATTTTTGAAATCATATATAAGACGGATAACAATGAAAAGATAGCGTTTAGCAAAGTTCTACAATGCAAAATACAACTAAGAAGTATTTATACACACACACACACACACACACACACACACATATAGTAAGAGAGGGAGAGAGAGAGAAGGGGAGGGGAGGGGAGATAGAGGCAGACAGATCGACAGACAGACAGGGATTTCAACGTATTGAATTTAAAATATTATATCAAGAGAAAAATGGGAAATTGAATTTGGCGCTGATCTGCGTAAATGCATGAGGAAAGTGAAAAGAGTGTGACATGCGCAGATGGGTAGTGTTTTATGAGCCAATCAACGTCATGTGTGTGCGTGTGTGCGTGTGTGTGTGTGTGTCTGCATGTGTGTACATTTCGCCCGGCGTGCTAACGTTTCTGCCAGCTTACCGCCTTCATATATGTATAATGGAAAAGTACAGAGGGACGGCAAAAAAAAATTACGACAAAACCAAGAAAAACATACATATATAAAGAGAGAGGGGGATACGGGGAGGAAGGGAGAGTGGGGGAAGAGAGGAGAGGGGGAGAAGATGGGTATTGTTCCCTCTGGGTTGGATGCCACCAGTGCACACAACAAATTAATGCGCACTCCATAGGTTTGTTGCCTAAAATAAAGCAATAATTAATAATTGTATTTATCATTTATTATATTATTGTTTATTACCAACATCTATTTATTACATATTCACTGTATGAATATATTTGGCAGGGGAGAAATGTGCAACGTAAGATTCTGTGCACCCCAACTACTAAAAATTAAAAGGAAAAATTGAACCCCTGGGGATGTGTTTATATTATATCTATGGCGCCTGGACCCTTTGATGGATTTCATCCAAACCGGAAGTCGTATATTAAGATGAATTATATTTAGATATGAACCGAAGAAACGTGTGTCTGTTTGGGTGAAATAGAACAGATTATCAAAACTGAAGGATAGAAACGCTGAATTTAAATTATTTTAATAGCTTAGCCGAGATATAAACACAGACGCACTAAATGACTGGTACATTATAAGGAAGTGTCTTACGTGATGCCAGACACAACAATAACTACGACTGCAACGAGATATTTAACTAAAACAACCCAAATATTATAGAGTCAACAACAGTAAAATCAAATAAAAACAATGAAATCTGATATTGGGTTTTAGATAATAAATAAAAAGAAAACGAAATGATTAAGAGAAACTATGGTGTTTGTTTTAAAATGGCTGCAGTATACTTCCGGTAAAGTCAGTTTTGCAAGTAAAGAGGTTTTGTGTACATGTAACATATGCTGTGGCAGTTAGTGCGGTGTTTAATTATTTATCTGACGTTCCTAAGCTGCATTCGCCATTCGTTTCTACACGTTTTAATGCATTTGTTTATTTTCTTCTGCTGTTGCTAAAACTGATCACGCCCTCAAATACTTATGGTTTATGGTTGTTGGCATTGACTTCTGACACAAAACTTTGCGAGGGTGAGAAAAGAAGTAACTTTAAACACACACACACACGCACACAAGACGGAGGAGTCAGACAAGAGTCCGAGAGTCAAATTGAGAGTACAGAATCAGAAAGACTAACAGTGAAGTAGACAGACACATACAGTAAAGAATGCCTCGATGTACGAATTAATTTGTTCCCGGAGACCGATCGTATCGTAAAGCAGAGCAATGATTTCTCATAGTAGCAAAGTTATATGAATCGTAATTCGTTCCCAGAAAAATATTTTACCAGTAAAATTTATAATACTCGTAAATAAATGGCAATAAAACAACAGTAGAATGTAAAGAATATTTTATGTAAAGTAAAAATAATGTCAAGATCATTTATAATTAAAAAAAATATTATTATCATAATCATTTTCTGAATCACTTTCACTCGCACTAGACTCGTGCACACCATCACATGTAGACGCGATTGCCGATTCACAAGTACTCGTAGACAGACTTGTAGATTTCTTTTTAAAAACGAGTCTAGAGTTGTTTGCTTAGAAGAGGCTTTTTTTTTTTTTCGCTCTCTATAAATTTCTCGGTAACACCCAAAAGCAATTGTTATGGTAGTAGAAACTTGTGCACTTCGTTCAAAATTTGGATCTTGCGCTTGAAAAATTTATTATAAAATAAAACTCGTAAACCCAGGGTCTCGTAAAGTGAGATATTACTGCATATGCTGACAGACAGATAAGTACACAGATACTGTGGAGGCGCAATGGCCCACTGGTTAGGGCCGCGGACTCGCGGTCATAGGATCGCGGTTTCGATTCCCAGACCGGGCGTTGTGAGTGTTTATTGAGCGAAAACACCTAAAAAGCTCCACGAGGCTCCGGCAGGGGATGGTGGTGATCCCTGCTGTACTCTTTCACCACAACTTTCTCTCACCCTTACTTCCTGTTTCTGTTGTACCTGTATTTCAAAGGGCCGACCTTGTCACTCTCTGTGTCACGCTGAATATCCCCGAGAACTACGTTAAGGGTACACGTGTCTGTGGAGTGCTCAGCCATTTATACGTTAATTTCACGAGCAGGCTGTTCCGTTGATTCGGATCAACCGGAACCCTCGTCGCCGTAACCGACGGAGTGCTTCCACCACCACACAGATACTCAAGTAGAAAAGCAATTAGATACAGGGGACAGGTAATTAGAAAGGCAATGAGATACAGGGGACAGACAGTCAGACAGATGCTCAGCCAAGCAGACGGAGAGAGAAAAACTATTGGACTGACAAGTTAAATCAGCGATTCCTAACCATTTTTCTTTCCATCTGGACCATCTTGGTCCTTATTTTATTCAGCTGTATTCCCTAATCCATTCGATGTTTTAAAAAATCCCATTTTATTTTTTAAATTAATTATTGAGAATTCTTTCTTTTATCTTTTTGTTTCTGTCATTGGACTGCGGTCATGCTGTAGCACCGCCTCGAAGAATTATTAGTCAAATGAATCGACCCAGGACTTCCTTTGTTTTTTTTTAATTTTATTTTTAAGACTGGTACTTATTCTATCGGTCCCTTATACCGCACCGTTAAGTTACGGGGACATAAACACACCAACACCATTTCTCAACTAGTGGTAGGGACAAAGACACACACACATATATATGTATACATGCATATATACATATATACATATATATACATATATGTGTGGGGTGGGGACCACGTGTGTATCGTTGGCGATTTTCTTTCTCCGTCTGCCCTTCTTTGGACTTTTTCTATATTTCTGATGAAGAGCTCCGCTCGAAACGTGAAATCCTCTTTCTTTTCTTTCCTTTCCTGGGCGTCCAATAACCCTGTACTTATTCCACATCCTCGTGTTATTGTTTTTTCTTGCTTGTTCATGTTTGGATTGACTACACACACACACACACACACACACACCACACACAAATATATATATATACGACGAGCTTCTTTCAGTTTCCGTCTACCAAATCCGCTCACAATGCTTTGGTCGGCCTGAGACTGTAATAGAAGCCACTTGGCTAAAGTGCCACGTAGTGGGACTGAACTCGGAACCATGTGGTTGAGAAGCAAGCTCCTTACCACTCAGTCACTCCTGCGCCTAATTGTATTTAAAAAATTGTTTAAATATTTTGTGTATTTTAGAAGCATAACTAATTTATTGCAGATAAACTTTAACAGCGAAATCTTATACGGATCCTTAAGGGTCGAGTGGACCCCAGTTGAGAAACACTGAGATAAATAGTCCGATAGATATGGTAAAATCGGAAATCCATAGAAACTGTAGTAAGGAATCTAAGGGTCTACATTTTGGCCTTTCGTCAGAGAGTGAGGAAGAGAGAAAATGTGTTGGAAAATTGGTGTCGCTTTTGGTTGCAGATTAACTAGAAAAAAAAACAATTGCGCGGATTGCGGCTGCATTTTATCTTTCTAACTCTTGCACCAAGGGCAAGAACTTGATACATTAGACACTTCAATCTCCTACAAAAAGTCCGATAAATAGACAGAGAGTCAATCAGTCAAGAGGAGAAGTGGACATGCAAGCAGGCAGAAAAGCAGACAAACAGACAGGTGCGCATGCATACAGACGGTCGATCAGACAGGAAACAGGAGCATAAGACAGTACACAGGACACAAGAGCTTGAGGGTAGACAGTTTAAAGTAACAACTCATTAAGGCTAACATAAAGAGAACCATACTAAGAAAGCTTCTGATGTAATCCGATGAGATGAAAGGCCAGGGTGTGGTAAAATGGAAATAATCAAATTTGACTTGGTGTTCCGATACCCAACGTTTTGAAATGTGATAACAACATTCTGATTAGAGGCAACCCATTAGGCCATCATTCTGATAAACAGATTATAGTAAATGAGTGGACATTGAAAGGGTGAAAGGAAGATCGGTTGATTTTGAAATAGGATAAAGCTGTTGCAAAAGATCTATTTGACAAGAATTCTTCCTGAAAACAGCGCATTTAGCTTTTAAAAAATGTTCTGGAATATCTTAAACAGATATCCTTGGAAAATATGTCTAACACATGGTCTATTTAGAGTTCAGGTGTTTTTTCTCAAGCAATAAACTAGATTTTATAAATATTTTTCACTCGGAAGTAGACTAAAAGTTACGTACAGATTCTATTTTTGAGTATATTCCAAATTTTAATTAAATAGTGTGGTTCTTATCCTAATACACTTTAGATAAATCTCGACTAAATATCTTGTGGTTAACAACTTACAGCGGGGATAGTATGATAACATATCTCATGGCTAAAGAGATACGCCCGTCACTAGTAAAAGACTGATATTTAGTAAAAGATATTTTAGGAGGCGCGTATTTTTAGAGGTGTTTATACATCTTAAACGATGTTAATGATACAAGTGAAGCAGACTCAAACGAGAAGCGAAACTGAGTCTGAAACTGAAGCATGGGAAGTTTGATATCGAACAATGGCAACGTTTGTTGGGAAGGGTTGTCGATTGAATAATACCAGCGGCTTCTTCTTCTTCACCCTTTTCAAGCCTAGCCAGACTCATGAGCCCGGTTTCTGTGGCGTATGTGTTCCCCCCAGCTGGACGGGACGCCAGTCCATCGCAGCGTTACTCAAGAAACAGGAAGAGAGAGAGAGTGAGAGAAAGTTGGGGCGAAAGAGTACAACAGGGGTCGCCACCCCTCACTGCTGGAGCTTCGTGAAGCTTTTAGGTGTTTTCGCTCAATAAACATACACAACGCCCGGGAATTGAAACCGCGATCCTCCGACCGTGCGTCCGCTGCCCTAACCACTAGGCCATTGCGCCTCCACATACCAGCGGCTTACTTGGATTATTTTCTGCGCTAGAAAATCTCCGTTGAGATTTGAACTAAAGAAGTGTAAGTGAGCAATGCGAGAGGTAAAATGGGATGCTGTGGCAATCATGCCTCTCTCAAGGACATTTTCATAGAATAATAATTGAAATGACTTCATTCAGAAATCGATGTCGGAGGCTTCACCATACAGGAGTATACCTTCTACTTTAAAATAAAAGTAATAAATGCGCCCTTTTAAAGCCTAGCCAGTCTCATGGGCCCGGTTTCCATGGCGTATGTGTTCCCCAGCTGGATGGGACGCCAGTCCATCGCAGCGTTACTCATTTTTGCCAGCTGAGTGGACTGGAGCAACGTGAAATGAAGTGTTTTGCTCAAGAACACAACGCGTCCAGGAATCGAAACCACAATTTTACGATCATGATGCTGACACCCGAACTACTAAGCCACGCGCCTCCACACACCTTCTACTTTACGGCTTCTAATTTAAGCACAAGACAAACGATTATGAAAGAAGAGGTTAAGTCGAAATCATCGACTCCAGTATATAACTGGTATTTTACTTTATCGACTCTGAAAAGATAAAAGACAGAGTTGACCACGGTAAGATTTGAACGCCGATCGCAAAAAATAAAAAAATTGTAAGTAATATTTGAAAGCATTCTTTTCTGACGTTCTAACGATTCTGCCAGCTCGTCCAAAAGAGTGTCTTTTATTGTCACTTGATCACACGGTCAAGATGTTCTAAAAATTATGTTAAACTGTAACGTAGAATCGCCCTTAAAGACTTCATTTACATAGAGAGCTCGTTGGGATAACTTGCAACAAGCAAGAGCATGTCAGGGCAAGTGGAGATGGGTCAAAACATCTCCCAGTAAGTCAGAACTGAACATGACAAACTTAGATACGTCAGAGTATGCCTGAGAGGGTTAGGGTAAGTTAGCCAAGTGTAGCCTTGCTCCGGGTTGTTGACAAAATAGGAAAATGATAGTTACAAGGAGCCAAAACTTGTCATGGGCCTCGCTAACTGCGAATTTACCCTTCATGTATTATAATTAGAAAAAAAAGCAGAAAAGCATAACTAACTGATACTCCGTCGGTTATGACGACGAGGGTTCGAGTTGATCCAATCAACGGAACGGACTGCTCTTGAAATTAACGTGCATGTGGCTGAGCACTCCACAGACACGCATATCCTTAACATAGTTCTCAAGCAGATTCATCGTGACACAGAGTGTGACAGGGCTGGCTCTTTGAACTACAAGTAAAACTCATTTTTGCCAGCTGAGTGGACTGGAGCAACGTGAAATAAAGTGTCTTACCCAAGGATATAATGCGCAAGCCGCCGCCGGGAATCGAACTCACGGCCTTACAATCGTGAACCGAATATTCCTAACTACTAAGCCACATGCCTTCACAGAAAAGCATAGGTTTCACAAATAATTCATAAGACAGGCGAAATACCGCTAAGCATTTCGCCCGGCGTGCTAACGTTTCTGCCAGCTCACGGCCTTTAAATTATTAATTATATGTGAAATCTATTTCCTGCCTTTTATTCCAAATATGTTGCTCTCAATGATCGATTTAGTCTATTGTGTGTGTGTGTGTGTTTGTAAGTTTAATTCCACCGTGATTTACTGGCAGAAACGTTAGCGCGCCGGGCGAAATGCTTAGCAGTATTTCGTCTGTCGTTACATTCTGAGTTCAAATTCCGCCGAGGTCGACTTTGCCTTTCATCCTTTCGGGGTCGATAAATTAAGAACCAGTTTCGCACTGGGGTCGATGTAATCGACTTAATCCCTTTGTCTGTCTTTGTTTGTCCCCTCTATGTTTAGCCCCTTGTGGGTAGTAAAGAAATATATAATAATGTATTGGATTTGAACGATGCGTTATTAATTGAGACCTTAAATACCGTGGATATGTTTTATGTTTTATGGTGTTTAAACATCAATACACTGTACAGTTATATTATTACATTCACACACACAAACACACACACACACACACACACACACACATGCACGCATGCACACCTATACACAAACACACGCGACGGGCGTATGCACCCCACACACACACACAATTTGGAATCAGTTGATCCAGAGATATCGATTTCTTCATTCTACAGCTTTCTGTCGAAACGGTAAGTGAATTCCTTTGCTCGTTGCCCGGTTTCTGTTGTGTTTGTTATTGTTTCAGCGATTGATGGTTTTCTTAGAGGATTTTCACAACAATGCTGCCACAGCATGTGCCCCATTATAATTATAAATTAATTATAAAATTTTAAAATTTTGGATTTGCCATTTATCGGCTTTTACCTTATTGTTGTAATTATTCATTTTACTAATGATAATAATTAATAATAATGTCTATATAAATGTGAAGTATATTTGCCACTTAAATGTGGCTAACCACTAAGGGTGAATGCTACTGTAGCTAGTAGCCCCAGGAGAACATCTTCTCCAGCTGGCTATTGACACATCTAAATTACTATTTCTTTATTGCCCAGCTGGAGGAGGTGTCCTCCTGGGGCTACTAACTACAGTAGCATTCACCTTAGTGGTTAGCCACATTTAAGAGGCAAATATACTTCACGATGTCGTGCAGCTACTGTTTATACCTCGCTCAGAGATTTAGTATCTATATAAATGTTTTCGAATATTTATTCATTTAGTAATATATATATATATATATATATATATATATATATATATCTTGTCGACGTCATAAGAATGTAGAAACTTCGAGTGAACGTGAAATAACTTTTTCGGAACGGTGGATCTCGAAACAGATAAAGGTATAAATAACGTGTAAATTATTGAGATAAAAAAAAAGTCTGGGACAGAAAAGGTCGAAAGTTGGTTTTTAACCCAATATTTACACCCTATTAAATACAAAAGTGTGTATGTGTGTGAGGATGGATGGATGGATGGATGGATGGATGGATGGATGGGTAGACGGATGATTAAGGTGGCCTTGTGTACTTACCAAATACAAAATTATCTGGACGGAAGATTTGACCGAAAGGTCCTGATCTTACGGAATCCATGGTACCAGGTTCAAGATCAATTAATATAGAACGCGGTACATACTTGCCACCTGAAAACAGAAATATAACATTTTAAATACAACTTTCACTTTATTTTACAGAATATTTAATACGGGATTACAAAAATTTTGTTTTTGTTAATATTATTCTAATTGGATGAAGGAATACGGCTGGCAGCATAGAATTTCTAATATTCTAAAAATTGACTTACACGTTCTTGGAATTTTAGGATTAAAATTTCGCAAAAGCAATTGAAACAATGGTGTTTCGGGAATGGTTTAGCAGACGTAAACACTTTCTAAAATATTCCAACTTTATATCTCTTTTTTATTGACGTTTCTTTCTTCTTCTTCTTCAACGATCACTTTTAAATTATCTCTGCAAACATTCTATAGAATTTAGAGCCAGCTCTGAAAGTTACGACGTGTCGTATGCGAATACGTCTATGTAAACAGTGCGATCGAAGAGAGAAAAATAGGAAATGGGAGTGTATGCATATTTCAGTGCTCGTTCTATATTCTATAGAATATCTCTAGAGATAACTTAGAAGTAATTAAATCGCACTGCTAACACGGTAGGATACAGTATTGATTTATAAACCTTTGATATATTTGGCTGTATATTATGATGGCTAAACGAAATATAGTGTCGCTACCAACAGTTAATACTTCAACAATCAATCTTTCTGAATTTTGTCCGTCCCTGTTATGATTTGGAATTTGTATTAATTTTTTATTGGTTATTATTGCGCGAAAGGTCCAGACTCTCGCGTATTAATTCTCACCGAGAATTTATAGGAGTAAACATAGCAGGAATTAAGGTTATCCATTAGAGTTCAAGTTAATGTCCGTGAACAGAATTGCTTCAACGCCATGTGAACTGCGAAAAATATAACCGTAGAATTATCTGATACAGGATTTAATTGATAAGTTTAAAATTTTGTCAGCTCCCTTCGTGAGATCTATCTAATGATATTATCTTACAGAGGAGGTAATCTCTATCGGTTTAAATGAATAAAAGCCAATACTAAGTTCTTATAATTACTAGATTTGAAGAACACTTTACATTTTACCTCACAAATAGTCATCAATAGTTATGAATAGAACCAGTTGTTCGGAAGTCAGGAGCTAAACTCCACAACAAACAATTCGCCGAGTTTCTCGTCAGATCACTTCATTCCATTTTACCTCAGTTCATTTATTACTTGAAAACAAATACCAGACTATCTATCTTGAGATATCGGTTTCAAATTTTGGCACAAGGCGAGCAATTTCGGGGGAAGGGGGCGACCCTAGTGCTCAACTAGTTCTTATTTTATCGACACCCTAAAGGTGAAAGGCAAAGTCGATCGGCGGAATTTAAACTCAGAACGTAAAGACGGACGAAATGGCGCTAAGCATTTTGCTCGGTGTGTTAAAAGCTCTGTCAGCTCCCTGCCTGAGATCTCTCAAGAGATATCGTCTGCTTTACAGTAGACCAACTCCCTGTGCAAGGGAGATAATCTCTACTGGTTTAAATTTATAAATGCCAATTCTAAATTCTTAAAGTTATCAAGTTTCAAGAACACTTTACATTTTATCTCACACGTAGTCATCAAAACCTACCCTCACCCCACTATACCTCTAACAACCTCAAACTGTTATCATTGTATAAAAATAGATTTAAAAAACCTATTACGGCACCAGGGCCAAGTAAAAAGCTACCCACTCGTCAGTTCTAGACTGTCAATAGTTGACCAAGGGGACAGATAGATCTTACCTGTTGCTTCATTGAAGTAAACGTTAATCCTCTCCAGCTGAAGGTCAGAGTCACCGTGGTAGGTACCCGTTGGGTCAATGCCGTGTTCATCAGAAATAACCTCCCAAAACTGTAACGAAAGATTAAATTACATTAGAAAATAGAGAAACTCAGCCATTGCTGGTCCCAAATGCGATTGAGAAAGGAGGATTGTATAGGCGTAGGGTTAACAGCCCTGCGCCATTAATTTTTTTTTTACATTGCTACTGAAAAGTCAACCACAGAACATACGAAAGTGATCCTGGTAAGGGGAGGTAATCCTCAGAGGTTGCGTATGAAGTAACGTAGAGAACAGCTGGGGGGGGGGCAACTGCAATCCATTGCCAAAGATAGAGACAGGTGGAGATCTCTTGTTGGTGCCCTGTGCACCACGTGGAGTTAAAACAATTAAGAAGAAGAGAAGAAAAGAAGAGAAAATGAAGAATTGGAAGAAGAAGAAGAAAAGGAGAAGAAGAAGAAGAGAAGAAGAAGAAGAAGAAGAAGAAGAATTGGAAGAAGAAGAAGAAGAAGAAGAAGTAGAAGAGGAAAGAAGAGAAAAGAAGAAGAAGAAGAAGAAGAAGAAGAAGTAGAGAAGAAGAGAAGAAGTAAGAAGAAGAAGAAGAAGAAGAAGAAGTAGAAGAAGTAGAAGAAGTAGAAGAGAAGAAGAAGAAGAAGAAGAAGAAAATGAAGAATTGGAAGATGAAGAGAAGAAGGAAAAAGAAGGAGAAGAAGAAGAGAAGAAGAAGAAAAGAATGGAAGAAGAAGAAGAAGAAAGAAGTAGAAGAGGAAGAAGAAGAAGAAGAAGAAGAAGAAGAAGAAGAAAAGAAGTAGAAGAAGAAGAAGAAGTAGAAGAAGAAGAAGTAGAAGAAGAAGAAGTAGAAGAAGTAGAAGAAGTAGAAGAAGTAGAAGAAAGAAGAAGAAGAAGAAGAAGAAGAAGAAGAAGAAGAAACTCGTCGTAAGCTTTTTTTTTAATTCTCTCTCTGTTTATTTCCTCTTGTTCCTTTCTGTTGAAGAGCGTAGGCTCGAACGTCAAAGACTTTCTCACCTTCCCCGCGTCAAACTAGCACTCTTGCTCCTTGTGTCCTACACCTGTTTTCGTCCTTTGTTTTTCTGTAAATTTCAACTATATACATACATATAATATATTATATATATATATATATATATATATATATATATATATATAATATATATATATACATATATATATATTATATCATATATATATAACATATATTATATACATATATATATATATATATCATATATATAATATATATCTATATATATATATATATATATATATATATATATATATATATCTTGTGAAATAGAAAGATGAATAATCTTGTTGCAGATTAATCAAAAGTTTAACCGATACCTTGGTAGCAAAAATCACAGCAGAAGACAGCACGGTTGGAGGTACAACCATATGGTGTTGCAACCGTGCGTTGGTGCGGATAATTGAATTTTAATATTATTAGTGAATTGAAGAATGGAGTTGAACGAAAATTGAACAGAAATCGTTTTATTGCATTCTACACGTGTTTCGAAAGGCACAATTTACCAATTCCGATTGAATAAGGACCATATTGTGTCTTTCTCTTCAGGAGAAACAGGAAATCCGTTGGAAAAAACAAAAACAGAACAGAGGCGGAGCAAAACAAATAGTCAGAACTTTAGTCTCGGTCACAAAGAACATCTAAGCACCCCGTGCTCCCCCCCCGAATGACCGCTGCCTGAACCCGTTAAAAACCTTCAACGCACCCACCACCAGTTTTCAACACACATTGATAACAGTTTGGCCATGGACTCTTAGGAGCCTCGTTCGATTGTTTTGCTCCGCCTCTGTTCTGTTTTTGTTTTTTCCAACGGATTTCCTATTTCTTCCTGAAGAGAAAGACACAATATGGTCTCCTTTTCAATCGGAATTTGGTAATTGTGCCTTCGAAACACGTGTAGAATGCAATAAACGATTTCTGTTCAATCTTCGTTCAACTCCATTTCTTCAATTCACTAATAATATATATATATATATATATATATATATATATATACATATATATATATATATTATATATATTATCTAATTATATATATATATATATTATATATATATCTTGTGAAATAGAAAGAAATGAATAATCTTGTTTCAGATTAATCAAAAGTTTAACCGATACCTTGGTAGCAAAAATCACAGCATAAGACAGCACGGTTGGAGGTACAACCATATGGTGTTGCAACGTGCGTTGGTGCGGATAATTGAATTTTAATATTATTAGTGAATTGAAGAATGGAGTTGAACGAAAATTGAACAGAAATCGTTTTATTGCATTCTACACGTGTTTCGAAAGGCACAATTTACCAAATTCCGATTGAATAAGGAGACCATATTGTGTCTTTCTCTTCAGGAAGAAACAGGAAATCCGTTGGAAAAAACAAAAACAGAACAGAGGCGGAGCAAAACAAATAGTCAGAACTTTAGTCTCGGTCACAAAGAACATCTAAGCACCCCGTGCTCCCACCCCACCGGATGACCGCTGCCTGACCCTTTAAACCTTCAACGCACCCACCACCAGTTTTCAACACACATTGATAACAGTTTGGCCATGGACTCTTAGGAGCCTCGTTCGATTTGTTTTGCTCCGCCTCTGTTCTGTTTTTGTTTTTTCCAACGGATTTCCTATTTCTTCCTGAAGAGAAAGACACAGATGGTCTCCTTATTCAATCGGAATTTGGTAAATTGTGCTTTCGAAACACGTGTAGAATGCAATAAACGATTTCTGTTCAATCTCGTTCAACTCCATTTCTTCAATTCACTAATAATATATATATATATATATATATATATATATATATCTACTCTTTACTCTTTACTTGTTTCAGTCATTTGACTGTGACCATGCTGGAGCACCGCCTTTAGTCGAGCATATCGACTCCAGGACTTATTCTTTGTAAGCCTAGTACTTATTCTATCGGTCCCTTTTGCCGAACCACTAAGTTACGGGGACGTAAACACACCAGCATCGGTTGTCAAGTGATGTTGGGGGAACAAACACAGACACACAGACATATACACACACTCATACATACATACATACATACATACATACATACATACATACATACATACTACATACATATATACGATGGGCTTCTTTCAGTTTCCGTCTACCAAATCCACTCACAAGGCTTTGGTCGACCCGAGGCATTAGTAGAAGACACTTGCTCAAGGTGCCACGCAGTGGGACTGAACCTGAAACCATGTGGTTCGTACACAAGCTACTTACTACACAGCCGCTCCTATGCCTATAATATATAGATAGATAGATAGATGTATGTATGTATGTATTTGTCTGTCTGTGTTTGTCCCCCCGCCATCTCTTGACAACCGATGCTGGTGTGTTTACGTCCCCGTAACCAAGCGGCTCGGTCAAACAGACCGGTAAAATAATTTCTAGGCTTACAAAGAATAAGTCCTGGGGGTCGATTTGTTCGACTAAAGGCAATGCTGCAGCATGGCCGCAGTCAAATGACTGAAACAAGTAAAAGAAAAGAAAAACCTAATACCCAGTAAGCATTAACAGGTGAAGTTCCCCTCCCACCACGACCACCACCATTAGATAAAGTCTTCGATAACTTTTTTTTCTTCTCACAGTAAACCAACATTCCACAAGTGTTGATGTTGTTATTGTCATTGCTGCTGCTGCTGCTGCTGCTGATGATGATGATGATGATGATGATGATGTTGATGGTGATGATGATGGTGGTGGTGGTGGTGGTGGTGGTGGTGATGGTGATGATGGTTGTGGTGGTGGTGGTGGTGATGTTGATGATGATGATGATGATGGTGGTGGTGGTGGTGGTGGTGATGATTATGATGGTGGTAGTGGTGGTGGTGATGATGATGATGATGATGATGATGACGATAATGATGATGATGATGATGATGATGGTGGTGGTGGTGGTGGTGGCGGTGGTGGTGATGATGACGATGATGATGATGGTGGTGGTGGTGATGCTGTTGTTGCTGTTGCTGTGTTGTCTGTTGGCAAAGTGCGCACTGGAGGCTGGCTGTTTGGATAGAACATCAAGCAACCTGCTGAGAGATGGACGACTCCTGTTTTTTATTCATCGCCGATTAAACACTCAAAATGGCGCAGCAATCCGCCAAGCCATAATAAACACGTAAACTTGCCACCGTAAGCAGAAACTATTCCACTGCTATAAATTGATGAATGAGTTTGTTGTCTCGTAGTGTTGAGTGCCTTTCCTCCTTTGGGTACAGCTTAGAAAGGAGTCCACATGTCAGACTGATCTGTTTTATATATATATGCACTATTTGGTGACGAAGGTTTCTCTAATGACTCTGCCAGCCTCTGGGAGACGGGGATTTACCATCTGTCGCCAACATAGACCACCAACGAGAAAGCTTCAACGGGGTCGTTTACCCTGTTAGAAGGAGCAGTCAAAAATTTTCCCTAATATTACATCCTACTGCCTTGAGAAGGATAATGTAGTACTCGAGCTAAACAGAAAAAAATCATACTATGTAGGCATGTTTGGAACGTATTCGATCATAGTACAGTTTGATCACGGATACTTGGCTGCTATTTCTTATTTCTTTATTGCCCACAAGGGGCTAAACATAGAGGGGACAAACAAGGACAGACAAAGGAATTGAGTCGATTACATCGACCCCAGTGCGTAACTGGTACTTAATTTAATCGACCCCGAAAGGATGAAAGGCAAAGTCGACCTCAGCGGAATTTGAACTCAGAACGTAAAGACAGACGAAACACCTCTTTCTTTACTACCCACAAGGGGCTAAACAAAGAGAGGACAAACAAGGACAGACAAACGGATTAAGTCGATTATATTGACCCCAGTGCGTACCTGGTACTTATTTAATCGACCCCGAAAGGATGAAAGGCCTCGGCGGAATTTGAACTCAGAACGTAACGGCAGACGAAACACGGCTACGCATTTCGCCCGGCGTGCTAACGTTTCTGCCAGTTCGCCGCCTTGGCTGCTATTTCTAGCAGGCTCCATTCATCTTTAATCATATGTCTGCTGGATCAGAGCTTAGTTGGGGTTAAATAGAAACAAAAGAAAAAAAATACAATAATAATAGAAACTACATGAAGGCGCGTGGCCAAGTGGTTTGGTGTGTAGCACTCCCGATCGCGGGATCATGGTTTCGATTCCCGGACCGGCTGGGCGTTTTATTCCTGAGCAAAACACTTCACGTCTCATTACTCCAGTCCACTCAGCTGTAAATGGTTAAACCTTCGACGGACTGACCTTCCGGGTGGGGGTGTGGGGCAAAATATTGGCCTGCTCACTTCGCCAGCAGGGTGGCATCATTCAAAAAGCTAAAACAGGGCAAAGCGCAGTTATTCTATGACCACTCTCACGAGGTAACATCGGTAGACTGGTGTCAAGATCTCAGTGGCTTGGTGACCACTTGAAGGACGGTGATATGTCCTCAGTGACCTGGAACATTAGCAGAATGACCTGTGGTCTAAGTGAACTTGGTGACACCTATGAGGATCTTTGATTCTCTCAATGACCTGGTGACATTAGAAGGATAATATTATGACCTTGGCGACCCGGTGACACATATGTAGATATGAAATGACCTCAGTGACCTGGTGACGTCTTTGGACTAGAGCTATGACCTCAATGACCTTATGCTACTTATAGATTGATAGAATGACTCCAGTGACCACGGGAGGCACTTTATGGTTGTTTGTCAAGCTAGAAATAGTAACTAACCTCAAATTACATATTTCTGTACTGCAAAGAAAAACCTCATCAGACAACGTAGTCCTTGATGTGACAGCCAAGGTGGGCTTACAGGGCTGACTTGGGGCTAACTAACAGCGCTTTGGGTTTGCCTTGGGTCTGTCCAAGGACTCATAAGGCAGGTTTCTGGATGTATAAGTGACCGAAATCACAAAACTCTCCTCTGAACGGGTCATCGGTTCGTGCCGGCTTAACTTCCCAGCTATTACTAGTTCGCCTTTTCAGCTAAGTGAGGTGAATCAACGCGAAATGAGGTGTCTTGTTCAAAAACACAACGCACCGTACAGTCTACGAAGTGAACCCACGATCTACAATCACCAGTGTAACACCCTTAACCACAAGGCCAATGTGCTTTCACTGACTAACAATAATAACAACACAGTAACACGCGTAAAATGCTGCTATGAACTCAGTGACCTGTTGACACCTATGGAGAAATGGCATTCCTTCGATATAGCTCGACAAGGTCGAGACATTTCACTTCGGGTATTTCCGTGGGTTGTGGAGTATAGATATAACGAAATTATGCCAGCAATGTCTCATTTTAAACTTGAAGAAGAAAAAAAGCCTTGCATATTTGTTCTTACCTGTTTCAGGTGTGTATGTAAAATCCGCGCAAATTTCCAAGGAGAAGACAGAATCGAACTGTCATTTGCTTCCACGGAAATACCCCCGAAGTGAAGTGTTTTGATTTTGTCGAGTTATATCGAAAGAATGCCGGAGAAATAACCTAGCGATGAACATAGAGTGGTTCAATGAGAAAAGTCCAATGGACCGGCGTTTGAGACGTGGAACGATCATCCGAATGGAATATAATTAATTACTCTACCAAATTTGTTCGAAGCACATTCCTCATGCCCAGTATTCTGCTTAGAAATTTCAAGTTTTACGTCATCTCGAGCTGAGTAAAGCTCGAAACGAGTTGAGTTGAGTCTAGTCTTTCACTTCAACGCAAATTGCAGCATCGAATCCTACTGGGGCAGTCACAGACATAACATAACCTCCGTGACCTACTGACACGTGTGAAGTGGTTATTTGGGTTATTTGTAGGCCGTCAGTTGCCGAGTGTTAGCTATAACGAGATATTTATTGTCTTAGTGATCTGATGACACAGGAAGTGTTTTTAGTATGATGACCTCGGTGACCTGATACTTTGACCTCAGTTTGACAGAAATGTTTTAGTAACTTATGTCGCTAATGTCCGTCAAAACCCCATTTACTTTTTTCTCATGGTGTTAACCACTCAGGACGGATACGGCTCATTATAGAAACTCAAGCAAGTGATTCTGTTTGTCATAGACGTATATCAAATACCATTCACCATAAATTCCTGGTTTATTAAAATTATTTCCGCCTCCACAAGATATATGATAATTACCAATTGGCAATTGAGACCAGCTCTACTCGACGAAGGGAGATAATCGCAAGATTCAAGAATTTCCCCCAAATTGAGAAGCCAATCAGATAAAATACAAGCTTAGTGTCTCGGTAAGGCGGCACGCTGACAGAATCGTTAGCACGTCGGGTGAAATGCGTGGCAGTATTTCGTCTGCCGCTACGTTCTGAGTTCAAATTCCGCTGAGGTCGACTTTGCCTTTCATCCTTTCGAGGTCGATTAAATAAGTACCAGTTACGCACTGGGGTCGATGTAATCGACTTAATCCGTTTGTCTGTCCTTGTTTGTCCTCTCTGTGTTTAGCCCCTTGTGGGTAGTAAAGAAATAGGTATTTCATCTGTTTTGACGTTCTGAGTTCAAATTCCGCCGAGGTCGATTTTGCTTTTCGGAGTCGATAAAATAAGTACCAGTCGAGCACTGGGGTCGAAGTAATCGACTCAGCCTCTCCTTAATATGAGTATAAAAACTGCATCCCTCTGCCAAGCCATGCCAAGCCAGTATGAGAGAGTAGACTCACCAAACCATTATGATCCCAAGCTCAAATTCACGGTCTCTATATCGGACTGTGGTTGGGTGGAGAGAACATGATGAGGCCCTCGTCCTGCCGTGCATTGAAGACATTGGCTCGGTAAATGAAGAGAGGTGTAAGAATTTCTGAGGTTTTCACAAAGCAGCGGATTTGTAAAGGCGGGATGTAGTTTGTGTGTGGTCATTGAACTACCATCCCATGGCTATAGGGTGTATTAGGGGTAGACTGACGGGTGGGTGTTGGCTTTTATTACAAGCACAAACATATGGTCTTCACTCAAACACACACATGATCTTCACTCAAACACACACCTATGATATTCACTCAAATACAAACACATGGTTTTCACTCAAACACACACTCACATGGTCTTCAGTCAAACACACACACACACATAGTTT
>NC_043009.1:63613844-63621344 GCF_006345805.1 Octopus sinensis
TGGAGCACCGCCTTGAAGAAATTTAGCCGAACAAATCAACCACAGGACGTTTTTTTCCTCTTTAAGCCTGGTACTTGTTCTATTGGTCTCTATGTTACGGGGACGTAAACAAACCAACATCGTCGTCAAGCGGTGGTGGGGGACAAACACATATACCAAGACACATACACACACACGACGGGCTTCTTTCAGTTTTCATCTACCAAATCCACTCACAAGGCTTTAGTGGGCCCGATGCAATAGTAGATGACACTTGCCAAGGGACTGAACCCGGAACCATGTGGTTGGGAAGCAAGCTTCTAACCAAACTGCCACGCCTGTGGCCTATACCAGCATTTTGTGCCATTAACCACTGATCCAGCTATGCCTATCTCGTCAATACCAACTCCATAAGTTCTGTGTGTTTCATCACCACCAACACCACAATTTATATGATGGGTAATAACACAGAATCGTCAACATAGGGTCGACAACGGGGCCAGTTGCCCAAGGCCCCACGAAACACAGTTGCCCAAGGCCCCACGAAACACAGTGGATATAATGGTTTCAAACGTTGGTGCAAGGCCAGCAGGGGGGAGGTGGGTTTGTGGATTCTCTCACTACTCAACTGGTATTTTATTTTAACGACCCCCCGAACGGATGAAAAGCAAAGTCAACCTCAGTGGAATTTGAACTCAAAACGTAAAAAACTGGAAGAAATGATGTCTAATGGATCTACAAGGGAATAATAATCATTTCTACTAAAGGTACAAGGCCTGAAATTCTGGTGGAGAGACAAGCCCCCAGTACGTAACTCGTACTTATTTTATCGACTCCGAAAAAAATTAAAGGCAAAGTCGACATCAGCGGAATTTGAACTCTTAACGTAATAACAGTTTATTTTCGTGTCAAAATTTTCTATATGTAATGGCGCCGAAAATTCAGTTTACTCAAGACGCGTGGTTTAGTGGTTAAGGTATTCGGCTCACGATCGGAAGGTCGTGAGGTCGATTCCCGGTGGTGCGTTGTCCTAGAACAAGACACATCTTTTTCACATTTTTCTAGTCCACTCAGCTGGCAAAAATGAATAGTACCTATATTTCAAAGGGGCCAGCCTTGTCACATTCTGTGTCGCGCTGAATTTCCCTGAGAACTATAACTTGTTTAAGGTCATTCTCTACAGATTTTCTATAGAGATTGTAGCAGGCACTGATTTTGTTACAACGTTTCGTATCCGAGACAGGGCACGCGTGTTTGTGGTGTACTCAGCCACTTATACTAAATTCTACGAGCAGGCCCCTCCGTTCATCGAATCAACTGAAACCCTCCTAGTCGTAACCGACGGAATGCCACCCATTTTATATCCCTTTTCTTTCTGTTTACTCAGGGCGTCCACAACAAAGGGCTCGGCCCTACTTCAATACCTATTTCTTTACTACCCACAAGGGGCTAAACACAGAGAGGACAAACACGGACAGACATAAGTATTAAGTCGATTATATCGACCCCCGTGCGTAACTGGTACTTAATTTATCGACCCCGAAAGGATAAAAGGCAAAGTCGACCTCAGCGGAATTTGAACTCAGAACGTAACTGCAGACGAAATACGGCTACGCATTTTGCCCGGCGTGCTAACGGTTCTGCCAGCTCGCGCCCTACCTCAATACCAACACCACAAACCGAGCGAAACCCAAACACCTACCAACTGTATAACACAGTTAATGTCGCAATTGTTTCCCAGATTGAGTTAATATATTTACAAACAAGCTGTAAAAGATTAATCAGATAGCCACCCATGAGTTCCCTAAACATCTCGTCAATTGATTGACAGCAAGGTTCAGTGAACCTTCGGAAAGCACTGAGAGCTAAATACCTCCCTTTATTGATAATTCGTCATCCTCGAAGCTTTGAACGAAGGAGGTATTTGTTAAGACTTGTGTGTAAGTTCTACTCCATGAACAGGTATACGGTACATTTATTCTCTCTCTCTCTCTCTCTCTCTCTCTCTCTCTGTATACGTGTGTGTATATCTCTGTGTGTTATAGTGTTTGTATGTCTCTGTGTGTATGTGTGTATCTGTGTATGTGTGGCCGCTATGTTCTATTAGGATAAGCAAAAAGAAAGTCACCACTTGTTGAAGGTGCGAAAGAATGCCAACGATTCCAGCAGTATTTAAAATGATGACAAACTGAGATAAATATAGCATTTATTAGAATTATTCTATGCTTGCTATTTTCATTTCTACGGCGCTGTTCTCGTCAGTGGGCATAAATAAATACAAACACAAAACAATAACACAGATGGAAATAGCACGAAATAATTTCAAACGTCGAACGTTTACGCAAAGCAATATGAACCAAAAACAATAAGAAACAACATTTAATGATCCCTAATTTAGGAACAAAATCAACAACTTTGAGGGGAGGGAGTTAGCCAATGCTACTTACGTCGGTACTTTATTTTATCGACCCTTTTGCGTTATTATATAGCCTCAGGTCGATTCTGATCCAGAAGACCCATGAGCAACAATGTCTCATTTGTGACAAACCCGCCTATTTTCTATGACCCTGTGAGCATCTTTAAGAATGGTACCGCGTTTATTTAAGGGAGGCCTGGCTACTAAATATAGCCAGGCGGGAAAAGATGATCTCGATGGATTTGAACACAGATCCTGAAGAACCAGAACAAATGAAAACAAGGTATTTTTCTCGACACTTTAACGATTCTGCCAAATCGACCGCCCTTCATAAATAACATACTCTTTACTCTTTACTCTTTTACTTGTTTCAGTCATTTGACTGCGGCCATCCTGGAGCACCGCCTTAAGTTGAGCAAATAGACCCATGGACTTATTCTTTGTAAGCCTAGTATTTATTCTATCGGTCTCTTTTGCCGAACCGCTAAGTTACGGGGACGTAAATACACTACCATCGGTTGTCAAGCGATGTTGGGGGGACAAACACAGACATACAAACACACACACACACACACATACATACATACAGATATATATATATATATATAATATATATATATATATATATAATATATATATATATACGACGGGCTTCTTTCAGTTTCCGTCTACCAAATCCACCCACAAGGCTTTGGTCGGCCCGAGGCTATAGTAGAAGACACTTGCCCAAGTTGCCACGCAGTAGGACTGAACTCAGAACCATGTGGTTCGTAAGCAAGCTATTTTTTTTTCTATTGGCACAAAGTCTGAAAGTTTTGATAACCGATTACATTGACCCGAGGGTTTGACTGGTGCTTATTTCATCGATCCCAAAATAGCGAAAGTCGACCTTAGCAGTATTTGAACTCAAACTGTAAGGATCGAAGAAATGCGGCCAAGCATTTTGTGCGGCGCGCTAACGACTCTGCCAGCTCTTGGCCTTCGTAGTAACAAACAATGTTCAACGCTAAGAAGCAAAATAAATAACACAGAACTTCGTGGGGGTTCAATGAAAGACCCTTCGCCTGGTCGCTCGATTCGCTGTATTTAATAGCTTGGTCTTCTTTAAACACGCTACTCTTCTTAAACAGATACACAGAGTCAGAGAAAATAGACGGGGTTGTCACGAATCATGGGCTAAACACAGAAGGGACAAACAAGGATAGACAAACGGATTTATACCTTCTTTATACGTAAATAGCAACGCAACCACAACAATTACCGTCATCATCATCAACAACAACAACAATAAAACGCATATAAAACAATAAACTTAAATATTATAAAGCCCTGCTGTGAGTTAAATAAAAATAAGAAAGTAAACGCATTCCTTCTTTGCTATTCATGTGTGAGAGAAAAAAAGAGGGGCAAAGTCTCTTGGCCGGTTTTGTGCTTCTTGCCAGCTCCTCAGGGAAGGCATATTCTTTTCTGCTCTAGGTACAAGGCTGGAAATTTTGGGGTTGGGGGCCAGTCGATTAGATCGACCCCAGTACGAAACTGGTACTTAATTTATCGACCCCGAAAGGATGAAAGGCAAAGTCGACCTCGGCGGGATTTGAACTCAGAATGTAATGGCAGACGAAATACGGCTACGCATTTCGCCCGACGTGCTAACTAACATTTCTGCCAGCTCGCCGCCTTGGAAGAAATTACATATATATATATAATGTTCGACTCAGCTCTATTCATTAGCCTGAAAGCGACATCAATTCCTACGATCGACGGAACGTGGTAACTGATGTCGCTTTCGGCCAAATAACAACAAATACCACGTGACTAGAGTTAGCCATTGGAAGCCGTCGACTTTGCCCATTCATCCTTTCGGGGACGATTAAATAAGTACCAGTTACGTATTGGGGTCGATATAATCGACTTAATCCGTTTGTCCTCTCTGTGTTTAGCCCCTTGTGGGTAGTAAAGAAATAGGTCTTTCGTCTGCCGTTACGTTCTGAGTTCAAATTCCGCCGAGGTCGACTTTGCCTTTCATCCTTTCGGGGGTCGATAAATTAAGTACCAGTTACGCACTGGGGTCGATATAATCGACTTAATCCGTTTGTCTGTCCTTGTTTGTCCCCTCTGTGTGTAGCCCCTTGTGGGCAGTAAAGAAAAAAAGAGGGATTCTGTTCTTGTGAATTACGAAGACAGTGACTGAATGGCTGTCGGCTATTTACCATAACAGGCTAAAAATGTGGGTTTAAGTGATGGATGTATAAGCAACGAGAGAGGCGGAGGGGGTCATGTCCGTATGCTTTTGTGTGTGTGTGTGTGTGTGTGTGTGTGTGTGTGTATGTGTGTGTGTGTGTGTGTTTGTGTGCGCGCGCGCGTGTTAGCATCTGTATGTCTGTGTGTGTGTGTATGCGTGTGTGTTTTTGTAAAATACAAAAAGAATACGTACATATAAGGTTTATCATTATTTCAAATTCAAATTACTGTGTTTTGTCATGGGGAAAATTTCTCTCCGATTTTCTCCATGGCAAAACATAGTCAAAAACTTTCTTACAGGTTCGAATCTGCCCCAGGCATTCTTGAACTGGTAATAAATGGAAGCACTCACTCCGTCGGTTACGACGACGAGGGGTTCCGGTTGATCCGAATCAACGGAACAGCCTGCTCGTGAAATTAACGTGTAAGTGGCTGAGCACTCCACAGACACGTACACCCTTAACGTAGTTCTCGGGGATATTCAGCGTGACACAGAGAGTGGCAAGGCCGGCCCTTTGAAATACAGGTACAACAGAAACAGTGAGAGAAAGTTGTGGTGAAAGAGTACAGCAGGGATCACCACCATCCCTGCCGGAGCCCCGTGGAACTTTTAGGTGTTTTCGCTTAATAAACACTCACAACGCCCGGTCTGGGAATCGAAACCGCGATCCTATGACCGCGAGTCAGCTGCCCTAATCACTGGGCCATTGCGCCTCCACACTAGTAATAAATAACCTTGTATTCTATACACAGCATTGCTTAACGCTGCCTCCTTGCAATACAAGATAGATAACTTCTCCAGACTATTAAAGACTTATCTCCCTTTAATTTAGATTGCGAACACTTTCTAAACAATTTAAAATTTATATATATATCGCTCTCTCTTCTCTCTTCTCTCTCTCTCTCACTCTCTCTCTTTCTCTCTCCCTACCTTTGTGTGTGAGTGTGTGTAATGAGTGGTCTGGCTATACCCACCTCCACATCAGCTTCGCCAGCTCAGAGATACTAGAAACCCAACTTGTTAAAAATACGACAGAAAACTCAAGATGATGAAGGAACACGTTGTAAGGGCCCCGTCGATTGTGGTAACCCCACTAAAAATCTTAATCATGCAAACTGTTGGTTTGACGTGACACAAAGAGGATACTTGTGTTATTTTGTTAATTATGAAATGACATCATAATATATACGATATTTAGGCGGTGAGCTGGCAGAATCGTTAGCACGCCGAGCGAAATGCGCAGCCGTATTTCGTCTGCCGCTACGCTCTGAGTTCAAGTTCCGCCGAGGTCGACTTTGTCTTTCATCCTTTCGAGGTCGATTAAATAAGTACCAGTTACGCTCTGGGGTCGATATAATCGATTTAACCCGTTTGTCTGTCCTTGTTTGTCCTCTCTGTGTTTAGCCCCTTGTGGGTAGTAAAGAAATAGGTATTTCGTCTGCCGTTACGTTCTGGGTTCAAATTCCGCCGAGGTCGACTTTGCCTTTCATCCTTTCGAGGTCGATTAAATAAGTACCAGTTACGCTCTGGGGTCGATATAATCGATTTAACCCGTTTGTTTGTCCTTGTTTGTCCTCTCTGTGTTTAGCCCCTTGTGGGTAGTAAAGAAATAGGTATTTCGTCTGCCGCTACGCTCTGAGTTCAAATTCCACCGAGGTCGACTTTACCTTTCATCCTTTCGGGGTCGATTAAATAAGTACCAGTTACGCTCTGGGGTCGATATAATCGACTTAACCCGTTTGTCTGTCCTTGTTTGTCCTCTCTGTGTTTAGCCCCTTGTGGGTAGTAAAGAAATAGGTATTTCGTCTGCCGCTACGTTCTGAGTTCAAATTCCACCGCGGTCAACTTTACCTTTCACCCTTTCGGAATCGATGAATTAAATACCAGTTACTCACTGGGATCGATGTGATCGACTCATTCCCTTCCCCTAAACTGCAGGCCTTGTGCCTATAATAGAAAGGATTATATATAAGTTTTTTTTTTTTGCTTCAGTTACAAGTGATAGCCAATCACGTGATCGCATCACTTTTACTTCATTTTTATCGCTGTTTCCGCGGACTCCATTGACTCTTTGTCGCCAACCAATTCCATTTTAATGAATTTGAATCAGGAGCTTGAGTCACAATGAATCTCTCATTAGCTGATTACACAAACAATGGACGCCCTTCCCCCCATCCCACCCCACCCCGGCCACTTTATGGAGGCGTTGCATTTACTTAATTATCAGAGCTTACTGATCTTGACCGTTGAACTTCTAGGATTCCTTTCGCTCAGCATTCAATGTAAGGAGCACCGTTGGTTCAGTTGATCCCTTCCGATGCCTCTTCACAATCAGCCATGTTGCATGCTGCCCCATGACTTCACCGTGTCCCAAGCAGTGTGACCGAACGGGTGCTATGCGTGCCTTACCAAATGGACAACCCCTAGCTATGAAAGGCACGGTCATCATCCAGTGAGATATTTTCAAAATATCCGCATAGCCACACTTTCAATTGTTTGTACCTTCTCGAGCCATGCCTGGCTCATAAGGGCCGGTTTCCCGGTTTCTTTGGCGTATAGGTTCCGCACCTGGACGGGACACCAGTCCGTCGCAGGTGAGCAGCAAGATGCAGGAATGAAAGTTGTGGCGAAAGAGTCAACAGAAGTTCGCCATTACCTTCTGCCGGAGCCGCGTGGAGCTTAGGTGTTTCGATCATAAACACACACATCGCCCGGTCTGAGATTTGAACCTGCGATCTCTCGACCGCTAGTCCGCTGCTCTAACCACTAGGCCATGTGCCTCCACATACTTTCAATTAGTTCATCTAAAATTGATTAATACTCTTTCCAAAAACACGAGGTTAATGATTATTGAAGTTTATGG
>NC_043009.1:63623844-63686344 GCF_006345805.1 Octopus sinensis
AAGAAAAGGCACAAAGAAGAGAGAGAGAGAGAGACGGTGGGGTGTCAAGAAGGGAGAGGGAAAAGAGAAAGAAGGGGTCAGAGATTACCAGTAAATATTATTG
Organism: Octopus sinensis; assembly: GCF_006345805.1. NCBI lineage: Eukaryota > Metazoa > Mollusca > Cephalopoda > Octopoda > Octopodidae > Octopus > Octopus sinensis. The sequence continues at coordinate 63,623,948 of NC_043009.1, forward strand.
TTGATTTTTTTGTTATTACTGGTGACAGTGTTGACGGGGTTGTTAGGGTCACTGGCGAATATACTGAAAGGGGTGTTGGCGATTATGTGATGGCACTGGAATTATTGGTTTTGTAGTAATGGCGGTGCTGTCAGTGGTGGTGGTGGTGTTTGATGGTGGTGTTGGTGGTGGTAGTGGTGGTGGTGGTGTTTGGTGGTGCTGGTGGTGGTAATGGTGGTGGTGATGGTGATGGTGGTGGTGGTGGTGGTGGTGGTGGTGATGGTGGTGGTGGTGCTGGTGGTGGTGCTGGTGTTTGGTGGTGCTGGTGGTGGTAATGGTGGTGGTGATGGTGGTTGTGGTGGTGGTGGTGCTGGTGTTTGGTGGTGCTGGTGGTGGTAATGGTGGTGGTGATGGTGGTGGTGGTGGTCGTCGTCGTCGCTGACGTCATCGCTGTTGTTACTTTAAAGGCAATAATACAATATTAAACGAAATACTTAAATACATTATTTCCTACAACCAATATTTAGGTAGCCATGGCACCAAATCTACCCGGTCGGGTAGATTTGGAGCTAAAGTGTGACTAATCTTACAGACTGTTTTGGGTGTTTTTACAGGTTGGTTCTAAAAAGTGTGAAGAAGTACTTTGGTTTTGATCTTTCCTTAAGAACACAGAAGTCAGATGAGAAGCTTAAGATCATAAAACATCGAAGAAGATCAGGGCATTAACGGATTTCTTTCTATTGAGCCAGAGAGATTAAGAAGAGAAAATACAGGGATCTCAGGGATCTCATGTTGGCAGCAGAATCAAAGCGTTTCGTGCCAGGTCGCGAAACGCAGTAATATTGGTTTCAAATTTTGGTACAAGGCCAGAATTTTTGTGGGCAGGGGATAAGTCGATTACAATGACCCCCAGTCCTCATCTGGTATTTTTATTTCATCGACCCCCGAAAGGATGGAAAGACAAAAATTGACCTCGGCGAAATTTGAACTCAGAACGTAAAAACGGACGAAATGCCGCTATGCATTTTGCCCAACGTGCTAACGATTCTGCCATATATATATGGGAAGGTTTACGAAAATAAACAAAAGACGAAGGCAGGCGCTCAGGAATAGAAATAAAACAAGTCTTTTACGTTTCGAGCCTACGCTCTTCGACAGAAAGATACACAGAAAAGAAACAAGGAGAGAAACAAGGAGAGAAAAAAATGCGTGCAGGAGCTAACGGTTCATCATAGCGTTCGGATGTATGTATGTATATATATATATATATATATATATATATATATATATATATATATATATATATATATTATATATATATATATATATTTGTTATTAGCGACAGAAGCTGGATTAATGGCTTGTGTTGGTCGACCACGTGCCACATAGACCCGTTAAGGAGGTATCTCGCTGAGATGGTGTGGAGTGACTGGGACTCTACTCGACTGCGGTCGCCCAGGAGGACCCGGGAATATTGTTTAGGGGTTTATAATTTATGGAGGTTTTATTGCATACAATACATTTGCGCGCGTGTGTATTCTTCTTGGGAGCCGAGGGAGTACTACATGGGTGTTCAACCTGATAATAATCCTTTCTACTATAGACAGAAGAGGAGGAGGGGTAGTCGACTGCTTCGACCCCAGCACACAACTGGTACGTATTTCAAAAGTAAAGTCGACCCCGGCAGTATTTGAATTCAGAGAGTAAAACCGGAAGAAATGCCGCTGAGTATTTTATCCGGCATGCCAACGATTCTGCCAGCTTGCTGCATTACTCAGCGTGTTAATATTGGTTTCAAATTTTAGCACAAGGCCAGCAATTTTGGGAGTGGGGCTACGTACATTACTCGATCGCAGTACGCAACTGGTACTTAATCTGTTCTACTCTTGACACAAGGCCTGAAATTTTGTGGGGAAGGGGTCAGTCGATTAGATCGACCCCAGTACGCAACTGGTACTTAATTTATCGATCTCGAAAGGATGAAAGGCAAAGTTGACCTCGGTGGAATTTGAACTCAGGACATAGCGACTGATGAAATACCGCTGAGCATTTGGTCCAACGTAGTAACAGTTCTAACAGCTGTCTGGCTTTTCAACACCTTAGTAATCTGCTCTATTCTAGGCACAAGGCCCGAAATTTTGGAGAAGGGGCCAGTCGATTAGGTCAACCCCAGTACGCAACTGGTACTTAATTTATCGACCCCGAAAAGATGAAAGGTAAAATCGACCTCGACGGAATTTGAACCCAGAACGTAAAGACAGACGAAATGCCGCTAAGCTTAACGTTTCTGCCAACTCGCCACCTTTTCCAACACCTTCATAATAGCATCTAAGTACTCTTCAAATTACACCCAGGTCAGGTCGTCTTTATTTTTAAAAAGAAACCTAAGGAAGGGTATATTAGATACTTTGGATTGGTACACTAGACTTGAAAATGCAATACAGGATGGTCTCAGCTGAAACGGCTTTGACTATGGGGGTCAGCTCGATCAGGGCTGACTGAGACTCGAGAAACAACAGTCTTCTGCGTGTGTATTTGTAAGTGTGTGTGTGTGTGTGGTGGGGGGGGGGGTGCAGTTTAACCCCGTTTTATCAGTGACAGTCAAGAACAAACCCGTCCATTAGCAATTAGGTATTTCGAAAACACTTCAACGTTGGCTGGTTTTTGCCTTCCATCTGCGGTTGTCATTCGATGTGTGAGATCAGAAATAGGGGAAATAATATGCTCCGTGTGTGAACATGTCATTGTTAGGACATCTGAGATAAGAAGGGGATTTAATCCTTGATATTTTGGCGGGGGCCTTTCACAGCCATTGTGCAGGGGTTCGAATGCAGACTACGTATCACCTGAACATCGACAAAAACAACCACAAAATTGTAGATGTGTTAAAAAAAAAAAATCAATAATTTCATTTTGATTACTCTTTACTCTTTTACTTGTTTCAGTCATTTGACTGCGGCCATGCTGGAGCACCGCCTTACGTCGAGCAAATCGACCCCGGGACTTATTCTTTTGTAAGCCCAGTACTTATTCTATCGGTATCTTTTGTCGAACCGCTAAGTGACGGGGACGTAAACACACCAGCATCGGTTGTCAAGCAATGCTAGGGGGACAAACACAGACACACAAACACACACACACACATATATATATATATATATACATATATATACATATATACGACAGGCTTCTTTCAGTTTCCATCTACCAAATCCACTCACAAGGCATTGGTCGGCCCGGGGCCATAGCAGAAGACACTTGCCCAAGGTGCCACGCAGTGGGACTGAACCTGGAACCATGTCGTTGGTTAGCAAGCTACTTACCACACAGCCACTATTAAACTCACTTTTCATTAAACTTATTTCTAATTAATTGTGAGCCGTAATTATGTTTTATCGTTTAAATAAAAATATGTCCGCCATTTCTATTACTGACAAAGTCTATCTTTTTATTTATTTTTTGATGTTTTACTCATTGGACTGCGGCCATGCTGTGGCTCTGCCTTGAAGGGTTTAGTCGAACAAATCGAGCAACGTATTTGTTTTTAAATCTAGTATTTATTCTATCGGCGTCTTTTGACGAATCACAAAAGTTACGGGAAACGTAAACAAACCGACAGTGGTTGCCAAGCGATATGGGGGGGGGGGAGAAGCGCAAATCCAAAGACACATGCACGCATACATACATACACACACAAGCATACGTGCACACACACACAGGCAAACACACACACACACACACACACACATACACATATACCACGTGCTTCTACACAATTCCCGTCTACCAAATTCACTCACCAATCCGGGCTTTGATCGCGCAGTGGGATTGAACGCGAAACTATGTGGTTGCAAAGCTAGCTTCGTAACCACACAGCCAATCAAAATGTAAACAAATCGGGACACAAAAGACTATCAAGTGCTCCATGACCCCCAAATACATTAAAATTGAAATTTTTTGACAAAATGTTTGAAACCCCCGGTGTCCTACTCGTAGAACGCGGCTCGTTTGTCGTGGATCTCTGCTCTACGTGGTTACTCAGCCTACTAAAAAAAAAATAGCAGCCAAATCTCCTTCAGATGATACTGTAGCGATAAAGTTCTTTCAGTTATCATCATAGACCGTTTGAAACCATTCCTCATAGAAATAGCTAAAGAACAGGCTGGCTTTAGAAATGAACATGGCTGGGGCCGGTTAAAGACCCATCGAGGCCCTAAGCACCAAAAGATTTTGGTGCCCACATAAAAGATTATGTAATTCAAAGGCATCTCGAATATTATTTTAGCAAGTTTAAAGGGATTTCTTTTGTGCGGACTGATGACACAAATACCAGTCGAATACTGAGATCGATTTAATTGATTCCACCACTCCAGAAGTAAGTGTGGTTGTGTAGCCTTATGTTTGAAATCTAGATTTCAGCCGTGAGATCATGAGTCCTTAGGAAAGTGACTGCATTCACAGCAAAGAACTTTGATGAGAGACACACAGACACCACTTCCAGGTGTTTTAGCAATTTGTTCTATGACTGAGAAAGAAGAAACCTACTTGTTGTTGCTCGACCTGATAGAAATAGCAGACAACTCATACCTTACCATCTTGAGAATATTCCCCACAATGTTTTGGCATTAGGAAGGGCATCCAGCTGTAGAATCTCTGCCAGATCAAGATTGGAGCCTGGTGCAGCCATCTGGTTTGCCAGACCTCAATCAAATCGTCCAACCCATGCTAGCTTGGAAAGCGGACGTTAAATGATGATGATGATGATGAATGTAGTCTGAGATATAAAAAAAACAAACTATGAGATGGTCATGGTTGTAACGCCAGCGATCTAAGTTTGTTCTTGAGCTAAACAACAACATCAACAACAATAAAAGAGAAATATATTTCAAAACAGCCAAAGAAAATGGAGTTGGAAATGTAGTTGTCATGAAAAAACAGGATGGAAGCTCTTTCTAAAATCCTTTCTTATTTTGGTTCAAGGTTAGCAGCTTTGAGGGGCAGGGCAGTCGATTACAACAGCCCAGTGTTCAACTGGTATTTTATTTTGTCACCCTACCAAAAGAATGAAAGGTAAAGTTGTCCTCAGCAGTATTTGAACCCAGAAGACAAAGAGCCAGAAGCAATGTCACTCAACGTTTGCCCCACGTCCCAATGGGTTCCTTTGGCTCACTGCCTTAAAACGATTTCTAATAGGTTTCAAATTTTGGCACAAGGCCAGCAACTTTGAAGGAGGGGGTAAGTCAGTTACATCAACCCAGTGTTCAACTTGTACTTATTTTATTGACCTCCAAAAAGATGAAAGCAAAGGTGACTGTGGTGGGGTTTGAACTCAGGATGTAGAGACAGACAAAATGCTGCTATGCATTTTGTGCAATGTGCTAACGATTCAGCCAACAACCCACCTTGAAGCTATTTCTATTCTTTTCTACTCTAGGCACAAGGTCCGAAATTTTGGGGGTGGGGGGCCAGTCATTTAGATTGACCCCAGTATGCAACTGGCACTTAATTTATCGACCCCAAAAGGATGAAAGGCAAAGTCAACCTCTGTGGAATTTGAACTCAGAATGTAAAGACAGACAAAATACCTATTTCTTTACTACCCACAAAGGGCTAAACACAGAGGGGACAAACAAGGACAGACAAACGGATTAAGTCAATTATATTGACCCCAGTGCATAACTGGTACTTAATTTATCGACCCCAAAAGGATGAAAGGCAAAGTCGACCTCGGCAGAATTTGAACTCAGAACGCAGCGGCGGACGAAATACCGCTAAGCATTTCGCCAGGTGTGCTAACGTTTCTGCCAGCTTGCCACCTTTAAAGAATATTCTTTTCTACTCTAGACACAAGGCCCGAAATTTTGGGGGAACGGGGGCCAGTTGATTAGATCGACCACAGTATGCAACTGGCACTTAATTTATCAACCCTAAAAAGATGAAAGGCAGAATCGACCTCGATGGAATTTGAACTCAGAATGTAAAGACAGACGAAATACCGCTAAGCATTTCGCCCAGCATGCTAACGTTTCTACCAGCTCGCCACCTTAAAGCTATTTGTATTATGTCCACAACTGTGTGTCTGACTGGATCCTGGTCAATAAAGTGCAAAGATTTCAACAGAATTAAGACTGTTTATCAACACATTATCCATAAACCCTGACTGGATTTATTATATATTGCAGATCAGTGAAATGTTTTCTCAAGAGACATAAATTATGGCAAAATTAGTTCTCACACGTTCACCAGTAGATCTCGACAGCCAGCTTATCACCGTCTGTGTGACAGCAAGCTCTCATTGAGATTACAATTTAAGTAGATCCTTGTTTAGCAAAATCAGAACTCTAAATAAATTATATATTCATCACATCAAAAGAATTGTCAGATATTCAGTCAATAATTTCACTGAATTAAAATTTGAGTTGATAAAATATGAGTTGAAGTAAAACTGATGTTTTGTGGTTTATAGAGTGACTAGCAGTATCGCCCGGTGTTGCTTGGGTTTGTTTCGATCCTTTAGAATTGGAATTTTTGAAAAGTAAAAATTTTGCATTATGTAGCTTGTTATTCTCTTAAAGTGAAAAATGTTTCTGGTTGAAATACACCGAAAAGTGGCGACATAGCAGTCAAAAAATCGTAAAAAATAGGGATTTTCATAGAAAAAAAAAGCACCTTTTTGATGTAAATAATTTTTGGTGTTAACATGGTCCGATTTGAATTTTATCTTCTACGGAATGAAGAGCAAGCCTTCTTCTATCATACTCTCAATTTTGGTCAACTTGTGCCGCAGGGTCTCGGAGGAGATAGTGTTAGTTGAAGGCTACCAAACCTGCCATACACAGACAACTTCAGTTTGATTTACAGAGTAATTAATCTCCAGTTAATGTTTTAGTCTGTGTAAATGGACGGAGTGGGGTTAGTTATTTGTGTGCTTCTGAAGATATGAAATGTCATTCAAGCACATTTAGATTACAAATACGGAGCAGAAATAACTGGGTTTGGTTAAAGTTCAGCTTTTTAACAATTACAGCTAAGTGGTTATTAACTGTTGACTGTTAACCTTAGTGATTAGTCTGTGTCTCTTAACTCTTATCCTCTCGCTCTCTCTCAGTATTTACAGTTTGTCTCTGGTCACGATTTGTCAGTGGTTACTTCATCTACCTGAAAGAGGTTACTCTATTTCTTTCAGCGATAACGAGCAATCATTGGTTAAAATCTACCTCACATCACTTAAGTTGTTATTGTCTATCAATCGTTGTAGAGCCATCTCTGTCAGTCTCTCTCTCTCTCTCTCTCTCGCCAGTAAAATCTGCCAAAGGTTACACATCAGACCCAGGGGCTGCATTTCGTCAGTGGTTACCATAGCTACTGTCTGTCTCAGAATTGTCTCTGAGGCTACAGTCAGAGAGCTTAGAGTCTGTTTCAGGCCTAAAGTCTGTCAATGGTTTTGTCTGTACCCGTGGTTACTATATCAGTGGTTTCAGTCTATCTCCGTGGTTACAGTTTGTCCCAATGGATTCTGTCTGCCACTGAATACAGTTTGTCAAAGATTAGTTTTTGTTTTTCTCACAGAGGTTGCTGTCAGTCATTTGTTAAATCTGCAATCACGGCCTTTCAGTGGTTGCTGACCCATGAAGTTGTTTAGTTTTCTTGGGCCGAAACTGAAGAATGCAACACAAGGCTAATAAAAGTTTTAAATTTTGATACAAAGCCAGCAATTTTATATGGAAGGGTTAAGCCAATCACACTGATCGTAATGCTCTTTAATTAATGCTGTAAAAATGCAAGACAAAGATGACTTTGGGAGAATTTGAACTCAGAACATTAAGAGTCAGAAAAAGAGCAGCTAAGCATTTCGTCCAGCACGGTAATGCTTCTGCCAGGCTAATAAACCTTACTAATATAGGCACAAAGCACTAGCATAGCTAGAGAGCATGCTACCCGAGGTGGCCTTTAAGTTTGCTACCCACCCTGCTGGGCCCTCACAAAAAATATATATTACCTACAGCAGACCCAAAAGTGGTGCCACCTGGAGCAGACTGGCTCCCCAACTTCCCTGCACTCTCTAAGCTAGTGACACAAAGCCTGAAATTTTAAATATAGACACAAAGCATTAGCATAGCTAGAGTGTGTGGCCCTTAAGTTTGCTACCCCACTGGGCTCCCACAAAAATATACATTGCCTACAGAAGATCCCAAAGTGGTGCCACCTGGGGTAGACCGACATTCCCTTCCCTTCCCTCTCTATGCTAGTGACACAAAGCCTGAAATTTTAAGTCAAGTGCATCAATCCATGTACTTGACTGCTACTTTTTTTTTTTGTCGACCCTGCTGAAACAATGAAAGACAAGTCAACCTAGGCAGAATTTGAACACACGATGTAAAAAGCCAAAAGTAATACTGTCAAGTATTTTGTCCAGCATAGGAGCATTTCTGCCAGTTCACCATCTTCAAAGCTCATCATCGTCGTTTAATGTCTGCTTTCCATGCTGGCATGGGTTGGACGATTTGGCTGAAGACTGGTGAGCCAGAAGGCTGCACCAGGCTCCAATCTGATCTGGCAATGTTTCTACAGTTGGATGCCCTTCCTAACACCAAGCACTCCAAGAGTGTAGTGGATGCTTTTTATATGCCACCAGCACAGGACCCAGTCAGGTGGTACTGGTATCAGCCACGCTTGAATGGTGCTTTTTACGTGCCACCGGCACAGAGGCCAATCAGGCGGCACTGGCATCAGCCATGCTTGAATGGTACTTTTTACATGCCACCGGCATGGGGGCCAGTCAGGCAGTACTGGCATCGGCCATGCTCAAATAGTGCTTTTTACATGTCACCGTCACAGGGGCCAGTCAGGTGGCACTGGCAACAACCACGCTCGAATGGTGCTTTTTACGTGCCACTGGGTCCGGACAGCTGGCTAATAACAAAAATTAAAACATGATGTTTGGTACATGTGTTAGAGAGCAAAAACAACAAAGGAGAAAAGAAAACAAAAAAACAAAAATTCTGATCAGAAAATATTTATTTATATAAATATCATTGATGCGGTTTTGGAAAACACTTTTAATAAAACATCTTCTTCTCCTCTGCCATCTTTTAGTTTGTCGTGTTTCTATTAAAATACCTTTTCCGTTAATAAAGTGGGCAGATTCTACACCTTTCGCACCCATGATACACCGTTCTATATAAACATGTTGTAGAGGTGAGGAATATAATATTATGGTGAGGACGAAGTGGGGGGGCGGCGGAGGATAACCAGACCTGGGTGTTGGTTGGGTGGGTGGGTGAACGGGTGGAGAGGAGTCAGTTTTCTAACTGAACTAAATATTTAAATATTTTACATCAGTATACACATACATACTTGCATTAACCGACAAATATTATATATATACACACACGTGTACATATATATATATATATATATATATATAGACACACATGTACCCTCACAACATTTTCACTGCACTATAAGGCATTAAAATCTCAAGTATTCAATGTTTTTCTTTTCACATTTTGATTTCCTGTCATATTTTTTGTATTTTTTATTGTTTTCCTTTATTATATTATTATTATTATTATTATTATTATTATTTATTGGTCTTGTTCTTCAATAAAACTTACTTATATTTCATTCTAGTACGTTGCCATGGCGTGGTGGCGTTGGCGGCGATGGTGGCCAGGGGTGGGGGTGGATATCTCTAAAGCACTCTAGACTGGAGACGAGGTGGACGTTGAACACACACAAAGTCGAAATTCATGCAAGTCTTGCTGTACAAATAGAAACAAAAAAACAAAAAAAAAAACATAGTTCATTTAGCTGTTCACTTGTGCTATTTCATCTATGCGGCATTTGCTAAAAAAAAAATTCTTTACAGCATATTACATGTGAGAATATATCTAATAAGATGTGAGAGTGAAAGAAACTCTGTGTGTGTGTGTGCATGCGTATGTGTGTGTGTATCATTAGTTTTATAGACACTGTTACCATACAGTCCTGGTCAGAGAAGTTCACCCTTACAAAACAGCTGATTGAGTTCCCACACTTTACCATCTCACCTGAGAGACCCCCTAAGATTCTAAACCTGATTTAAATTTTACCCAAGTTTTCCTTGATCTACTTTTATCACTGGCACATTCTTACAATACATCTATCTCTATATATATATGCAAGCATGTATATATATATATATATTGCTTTTTTCTTGGTTATAATCACCCCACATAATTTTATGGTTAATACCATAAAGAATTCTGGTGCATCTAAGTTAAGTACCATATTCATTTGAATCTTAATTGTTTTACATATATATATATATATATATATATATATATGTATGTATATATTTATTTTGGCCTGCTCGCTTAGCTAGCGGGGTGGTGTCATTTGAAGGCTAAAACAATGTGAAGCGCATTGTGACCAGTGATGTGTAGCAACATCTGATAGCCTGGTTGGTCACAGTGATCATCATCATCATCATCGTCGTTTAACGTCCGTTCTCCATGCTAGCATGGGTTGGACGGTTCGACCGGGGTTCTGGGAAGCCAGAAGGCTGCACCAGGCTCCAGTCTAATTTGGCAATGTTTCTACAGCTGGATGCCCTTCCTAACGCCAACCACTCCGTGAGTGTAGTGGGTGCTTTTTACGTGCCACCTGCACAGGTGCCAGGCGGGGCTGGCAACGGCCACGGTCAGATTGGTGTATTTTATGTGCCACCGGCACGGAAGCCAGTCGAGGCGGTGCTGGCATCGGCCACGAGTCGGATAGTGCTTTTTACGTACCACCAGACCAGGGATCCTGGCTGGTTCAATTCGATTTCGATTTCGCTTGCCCCAACATGTCTTCACGAGCAAAGGGGGTTGGCAAGGGTGCCTGTCGTACGGTCGCATTGGAGTATTTTACGTGCCACGGCCACGAGTCGGATAGTGCTTTTTACGTACCACCAGACCAGGGATCCTGGCTGGTTCAATTCGATTTCGATTTCGCTTGCCCCAACATGTCTTCACAAGCAAAGGGGGTTGGCATGGGTGCCTGTCGTACGGTCGCATTGGAGTATTTTACGTGCCACGGCCCCGAATGTATGTATATATTTATATATGTATATAGTTACACATACATATATTCATACACACACACACACACACATATATATACATACATACATACATACATACATACAGAGTTAGTAGTGAGTTAGTAAGTGTAGTTATGTACATGGTAATACTAGGAACAAACTAAACAACAAAAAAAAAGAACTCAATACTTTCAGCTAAGAGTAAATATTTATTTTATAGTTTTTACAGTTCCAACTAACAGCATACCATTATGCAGAGTTTCGTGTCTCTGTTCTTAGACATTCCTCTGATGATTCTGGTTGTTGGAGCAATACCTCTTTCATTTGAAGCTTACCAGCATGGTTGGTCATGTAGTGGACTCCCAGTCTGTCATATATGCAGAATGGTGTACATAGATATTTACACATATACACAAACATGCATCCATGCCTGTGCGCGCGTGTGTGTGTGTGTGTGTGTGTGGTAAAATGAGAACTGGTGTACCATTACGTATCTTGGTAGATTTTTATTTGGAATTGTTCAATTGATAACTAAGAGGTTTATTCCAGAAATTTCTAAAGAAGCTTTCAGTGAGCTAGTTACTTCATTTCTGTCACAAATAATGGCTCCCAACCTTGCCGTGGATCCAAATAGAGGTATTCACTTATATATATATATACGTAGAGAGAGAGAGAAAGAGAGAGAGAGAGGGGTATGGTCTGATGACATCAATTCCACCTGACCAGAACTCCATTCACCTTGGTGAGTGGAAAAGAAATGCCTTCTTTAGGTGATATTAATAACATATACATACATATATATATATATATATTCTTTTACTTGTTTCAGTCATTTTGACTGCAGCCATTTTGACTGCAGCCATACTGGAGCACTGCCTTTAGTCAAGCAAATCAACCCCCAAAACTTAATTTTTGTAAGCCTAGTACTTATTCTATCGGTCTCTTTTTCCAAACTGCTAAGTTACGGGGACATAAACACACCAACATCAGTTGTCAAGCGATGTTGGGACACACACACACACACACATATATGACAGGCTTCTTTCAGTTTCCGTCTACGAAATCCACTCACAAGGCTCTGATCGGCCTGAGGCTATAGTAGAAGACTCTTGCCCAAGATGCCATGCAATGGGACTGAACCCAGAACCATATGGTTTGTAAGCAAGAGAGAAATATACCTCAAACCAAAGTGTCTAAGATGACCAAAATGCCAGCCCCATTGTAATGGTTATGTCCAGCTCAGCATGTTAACCAATTAACCAATCTGCAGTTCTTAGGTGGAGGGTAAAACTTTGCATCCCCTTAAGTGAAGCCAACACATTGCTTTCAATTTAATGATTCAGTTTTAAGAAATCAGGAGTATCACATTTGTTTCACAAACTCTTTCTTCCATCACATTAAACTCCCTATTCATCCAATGAGTGATCTTCCTAGAATTCCCACCACATCATCTCATAACTAAATTCCCCAAGTGTTTCCATCTCTTCATTTAACAACTAAACTCCCTAATACTTACTTTGTTTCATGGCTAAACTCCTTGGTACTCCCATCACTTCATCTGACAACAAGACTACTAACAGCACTACTTCGTTTTGTGACTACACTTCCCAGTACTCTCACCACTTGATGACTAAACTCCTTAATTTACATTATTTACATTTGACACATATTTGTCCTCATCTTGTTTGTTGTTAACACAACATTTCAGCTGATATACTCTCCATCCTTCATCAGGTGTCTTGGGGAAATTTCAAATCTGGGTTCTCATTCCCAAGGTACTTTTTCCAATGTCATTATTATTATTAATATTATTATTCAGGTCACTGCCTGGAATCAAACTCAGAATCTTGGGATTAGTAGCCCACGCTCTTAACCACTACGCCATATCCCCGTGGTTAACAACAAACAGGATGAGGACAAATATCCGTCAAACGCAAATAATGTAAATAACGTACACAATTCCTCATCTCTCAAATATAGAACTGAATTCCTTAATTTACTCCTAACATTTCATCTGAGGACCAAAATCCTCATACGCTGCCACTTAATCTGATGACTACATTTGGATTAGCTTTAAACATTCAGGTGACTAACCTGGGTAATAACAATGACAAATCCTACTGCTACTGCTGCTAATTGAAGGAAGAAAACCCAATCCCCCCCCCAACTCCTAACTAGTTCACAATGAATCTCTTCCCTCTGAAGTTCCATGGAAAGTGGACCCTACAGACAGCTCTTATCACAGCCTTGTGTTGATGTGTACATGTATGTATGCATGTGTAGGCATATAAGTGTGTATGTGTGTGTGTGTTGATATACATACACATACACACATATATTTATATTTTGTGAAATTTGATTTAGTATTTCTAATCTGAATTTTTCCCTGTAAGTTTGGAATAATATTCCCTCATATTATTATTATTACTATTATTATTATTATTATTATATATATATATATATATATATAATGAATTTGTGTACATATGGATATATTTATACAAGTATATACATACACTTGTGAATTTATACATGTATTGATGCCCATTTAGACACAACTATGCATGCATGCACCGATGTATATATATATACATATGTGTGTGTGTGTGTGTGTGTGTGTGTGTGTGTGCATGCGAGAGTGCAAAATTAGAAATGTGAGGAAGATGAAATACCATAGGGATGTGAGATCTTTCTAGAATGCATAATTAATCTATCTTGAACATCTTTTCCAATGACAGGGTATTGATGAAGCTATAGTAAACAGTAAACCATTCCTAAATCATATACGAAATCAAAATAATTATCTTAATTAATTAATTAATTGATAATTTCTAGCATAGACAAAAGCCAGAAATTTTGGGGATGGGGAAATAATTAATTAAAAGGAACCCAGTTCTTAAGTTGTACTTTATTTTATCAGACCCCAGAAGGACAAAAGGCAAAGTTGGTCTTCAAGGGATTTGAACTCAGAACGTAAAGGCCCATAACTAAATACCACAAGACTGTTTTGTCTGAAGCTCTACCGGTTCTGCCAAATCTGTTCCACAATTGTCATGGGTTGTTCCTCAGCAAAACCAGTGTGATTGACGACTTACCCTGGAGGTCGTTACTCAGCTAATAAATTAATTGAAAAAGGTGGGGAGCGGGATGGCGAGGGAGGGTTAACAATATCGAGGAGGTCGTTGATGCATCAACAACCGCTGTGAACAGCTAAAAAGGGAGCCAATGACGGACGATTCATGAGACAGGGATCACTGAGCTGGACAGTACTTGGACTTGTGATCTTGGGGTGCAGACAGGGACTGCCAGTAGTCGGAAACTATGGCAAGGATGACGACGAGGAGGAAAACAAGCTGGAGTAAGATGACATGCTGCTGGCGTCTCTCGATCCGACTGACGGCCGACTGGAGCACTTCCACCTGCACAAAGACAAGACAACAATAATAATAATAATAATAATTAATTATGTTTAAGCCTTGAGTATTCAGTTTGCTTTGTTAAATGTAATTTATTTCCCTCATTTTTATTCTACCGTGAATTATCTCATAGCTCTGAGATTTCAATGATGTGATTGTTTATTTTCAGAATAACATTGTATGATAGGTGTGAGAGGCTGGATCTGGCCAGTCCAAACATAAAATAGAATATTTAGGCTGGATGTGGCCAGTTTAAATTCTAATGGGTTGATGAGAAATGTGTGGGCTAAGAGAGGTCAGTAGGTTAAGTGCGTAGATCCTACTTCTTGCAATAAGGCTTACCGCAACATCAACACAATTCAGAATACTGGCATAACATTCCAAGCCTATCATCATCATCATCTTTGTCGTTTAACGTCCGTTTTCCATGCTAGCATGGGTTGGACGATTTTGACTGAGGGCTGGTGGATCAGATGGCTGCGCCAGACTCCAATCTGATCTGGCAGAGTTTCTACAGCTGGATGCCCTTCCTAGCGCCAACCACTCCAAGAGTGTAGTGGGTGCTTTTTACGTGCCACTGGCACAGGGGCCAGTCAGGCAGTACTGGCAATGACCTCGCTCGAATCTTTTATCACATGGCACAGGTGCCAGTAAGGCAACGTTGGTAACGATCACGCTCGGATGGTGCCCTTTTACGTACCACAGCATGGGGACCAGTCAGGCGGTACTGGCAATGACCTTGCTCAAATCTTTTTACACATGCCACCGGCACAGGTGCCAGTAAGGCGACATTGGTAACGATCACGCTATTAAAATGATCCATTGTTATATACAACATTAAAGTAAAATATATTGCTATTACTATGTATAATGTTCTTCAGGTTTTTTAAGTCGACAATGTTGTGCTTATGTTATATAAAATAGATCTTATATAAAATTACTACGGATATTAATTACTAATATGTACAACATTATCAATATGTATGACATTATGTCATCATTATTGTTTAATGTCTGCCTTGTGTATAATATTAAATGTATGTATAACAGTATTATGTATCGCAAAAGTGTTAAGTATGACATTATGCTTAAAATATAATTTTAAATTTCATTCAAACTGAAGCTGAACTTTTTAATAAGTTCAGAAAAATTTGTAATAAAAATTCTCAAAATTCATATTTATAAAACAATTTCCTTGATAAGTTATTTAACTAAGTTGTGTTGATGTGTATGTGCATGTGTGTGAGTGTGTGTGTGTACATGTGGTGATATATGGATACCCAACTTTTGTCACTTCCACACGTGTACCACACTATAAACATGTAGGTATCATTTAACCCTTTAGTGTTTAAACCGGCCATATCCGGACCAAATATTCTGTATGTTTTATATTCAAACTGGCGATATCTAGCCTCTCACACCTACCCTGCACTGACATTCTATAAATAAACAATCACATTATTGAAACCTCAAAGCTATAAGATAATGCATGATTAATTCAAAACAATATTAGTAAAAAAAATATTACGTTTAACAGAGTAATCTGAACACTAAAGGGTTAATCCTAATTTAGTCATTACAAGAGTGAAGTCAAGACTAAATAGTTTACTTGCTGACAGCTACAGGTAGTAGTCAAGACAATTTGATATGAATTAATAAAAAATGACCTGAACAAATTTCGCCAAACAATAGTAATGGTTGGTCTTATTTTCAGTGTTGGAATAACAAAGAAACTATTTTGTGATCAATGCTAAATCTCAGCCAAGCAACCCCAAAACACAGGATTGAAATAGAAACATATGAAAATATATTTGTGTAAAGTTACAAAGACAATTTGTAATAAGTAGGTTAATGGGATATATATATACGAAATAGTAATCATTTTTGTGTCTTTTTATGGAGACAAAAGGGTTTATAAGACTGCAAAAAAGAAGTGCTCAAATGTAACTGAGACAGAGATAAAAAAAAAAAACATTGATAAGAGAACAAACATCAAATCTGAGTCAACGACTTTATATATATATATATTGATGGATCTTAACTTCGATAGAATAAATTTTTTAAGTTGTAAAGATAATTTACGAACACATCGTATATTAAGATAGGCAAGACTAGAGTTACCTCCCTTGGTCAATGCAACGCATGAGGTTTCAGAGGAGGGAGGGGGAGAGAGAGAGTGAAGCAGAGAGAGAGGAGAGAGTAAAAGAAAGTCGTTGTACGAACCTTTTCTGTTAAAGTTGTGATGTCGTTGGCTGGTCTGGAACAAACCGGTTCAGAATTTATAATACAACGTAATCTGCAAAATGAAGAATTGCAACATCAGAATTGCTTACTAATCGTAAAATAAAATTTTGCTCCTCATAAAATAAAATCCACTGTCTTCGAGTGAGTATGGGAATGAGTTTATTTCTGCCCATCCCAATTGAATGTACGTCTGCCTTTGTATTTATTGGTGTGTGACGTGGCCGATGACAGATCCGCCTGATTGGCACTCGTGCCCAAGGAACGTTAAAAGCACATCTGATCGTGATCGTTGCCAGGGCCACGGATTGGCTCCCGTGCCGGTGGCACGTGAAAAACAACATTCAAGTGTGGTCGTTGCCAGTACCACTGGACTTGCTTCTGTGCAGGTAACACATAAAAACCTCTTCAGCATGGTCGTTGCCAGAACCGCCTGACTGGCCCCCGTGCCGGTGGCACGTAAAAGCACCCACTACACACTTGGAGTGGTTGGTATTAGGAAAGGCATCCAGCTGTAGAAGCTGTGCCAGATCAGATTGAGCCTGATGCAGCCTTCTGGCCCACCAGTCCTCAGTCAAACCGTCCAACCCATGCCAGTATGGAAAGCGGACGTTAAATGATGATGGTGATGGTGATGGTGATGATGATGATGATGTACAGTGCAATTATGGCTGGGTGGTTTAAGAAGTTTGCTTTCCAACCATGTGGTTTCAAGTTCACTCTTGCAGTGTGACAAGCATCATCCCTTGGATGTCTTCTATTATAGCCCTGGGTTAACCAAAGCTTAGTGAGTAGCTTTGCTACATGGAAACTGAAAGAAGCCTGTCGTGTGTGTGCGTATGTGAGAGAGAGAGAGTTTCTCCATGTCTTGACATCACATGATAGTTGTAAACACTACACAAGTGGCATCATCTGTTTCCAAACTTCTGTGCAAACACATGTGGCCATGGAGAAATATTACCCCACTTGGAAACTGGAGAGGGTTGGTAAAAGGAACGGCATCCAGCCATAGGAAATCTGTGTCAACAAATAACCATTTTCACCCATACAAGCATGAAAAAGTGGACTTTGAAATATTGATGATGATGATGATGATATATATATATACATAGAGAAAGGGTAATAAATTGAGTAGGTGAACCCCCGTGGATTAAGATATATACGGGCTAATGTAATGCATCTAGTGCAGTTATGTAGGTATCTTCCCACCTGCTTGTAACCCTCCTGTTGTTCATAGCCTGCCGATGAAGAGAGAAGCACTGTAACATGCGGGTCCTGCTTACAAGAGAGTTATCTCCCTGCAACAGTTCCTCATCCCTACATCAGTGGAATCAGATGTTATACACTAAAAAGATTATACAGTTCCATATTTAAGAGATGAGGATTTATGTACATTATTTACATTTGACGGATATTTGTCTTCATCTTGTTTGTTGTGAACACAACGTTTCGGCTGATATACCCTCCAGCCTCCATCAGGTGTCTTGGAGAATTTTCGAACCTGGGTTCTCATTCCTAAGGTATTTTTCAATGAATCAAATCAAAATCGATCAACATCAATGGAATTTGTAGTTTTGTGGTACCAGTGCTGGTGGCACATAAGAAAACCATCAGAACGTGGCTGTAGCCAGTACCGCATCGACTGGCCTCCGTGCTGGTGGCACGTAACAAACACCATCCTATCGTGGCTGTGCCAGCCTCGCCTGGCCTTCGTGCCGGTGGCACATAAAAAACACGTAAAAAACACCATCCGAGCGTGGCTGTTCGCCAGCCTAGTCAGGCATCTGTGTTGGTGGCACATAAAGAGCACCCACTACACTCACGGAGTGGTTGGCGTTAGGAAGGGCATCCAGCTGTAGAAACGTTGCCAGATAAGACCGGAGCCTGGTGCAGCCTTCTGGCTTCCCAGATCCCCGGTCGAACCGTCCAACCCATGCTAGCATGGAGAACAGACGTTAAACGATGATGATGATGATGACGATGATGATTATTATTATTCAGGTTACTACCTGGAATCGAACTTGGAATCTTGGGGTTAGTAGCCCGCGCTCTTAACCACTACGCCAGATCTCTTTGTCCCAATCACCAGAATATTGCATTTCTGTTTATTGCAAGGAAGGTTCCGGCCAAGATCGTGCTCCAAAGACTTCTCCAATCAGTATCAGAAAACACAGTACGAACTTCTAGACACAGAAACCTCAAGAAAATAAAGAGATGGTCATGGGTGGATTACTTTTGATCATAGGTCTACTAAATCAGGCTCGATTTGGGGCTAAACAGCAATGATAATAACCTGTAATTAGAACAGATTACCTGAAGAATTCTAGCTTAGCTGTAATTCCAACAGTCATCAGGGGAAAGGATCTAACGTACCTGTGTTCCATAATAGATTCTCTTTGAACCGTCTTCCACAGCTCTGCTACATCTTTGCTTTCATCAGTTACTTCCATTGCTCGTACCAGGAACTTATCAGACTGGATTTTGTTTTCAAAACCTGCAAAAGAAAAAAAACTATTTTATGAAACAAACCAATAATTATTATATTACATCATATCCGAATGTGGCCAATGCTAGCACTGCCTTGACTGGCTTTTGTGCCGGTGGCACGTAAAAAGCACCCACTACACTCACGGGGTGGTTGGTGTTAGGAAGGGCATCCAGCTGTAGAAACTCTGCCAGATCAAGATTGGAGCCTAGTGCAGCCTCTTGGCTTCCCAGACCCCAATTGAACCATCCAACCCATGCTAGCATGGAAAACTAACGTTAAACGATGATGATGATGATATCAAATATACTCCTTTATTTCACTAAAGATGGCACATGGGATGAAGCAGGATTAAGATTCTTGGAGTTCTGTGATGCCATATGAACCTAACCAATTACAACTTCAGGAAACCAATGAATCCCCTCCAAACATGCCACCTAGGTAGACTCTGTTCTCACCAGGGTACAGAACAAAGAGCTGGTTGTGGAAACTGGTGAATACTGTATCACTCAACATAAATTGGAGATAAGTAGCATCATCCATCACCAAGGTGTTGCTAATTAGCAGTGCAGGTAAGTTTTCCCCAAAACATAGAAAACAGAGTATGAAAGTTGTTGAAAGAGCAAACGCTTCTGCTGGCAACAAAAAGGTTCTCTTTTTAAAAGAAGAGTAAATAGTACGATTCATGAGTACAAAGTCTGTTGATGCATTGGAGTGAAAATTGAGCATTAAATGCAAAAGATGTGCAAAGGCTGGAAAGGAATGAAGTCTGCATGTTCCACTGGATGTGAAGTATTAGTGTTTATGAATGAAAGAACACAAATGAGTTGAGAGAAAAAGTAGGAGTAAGAGGAATCAGCTGTTGTCTGCAAGAGAAAGATCCATCTAACCCATGCAAGAATCAAAAAAGGGATGTGAAATGATGACCAATGACATTACTGAAGACACCTCACTAACGACATATATGGTCAATTATATTACTTAAACACACCTCACCAATTGCATATATGGCGGTCAATTATATTTAATAAACACCAGACTAACCACTGGATATTTGCTTCTTAACTGGTCACTAATTTAACAACTGGATACTAGCTTCTTAACAACTGGACATTTCAGTTAGTAAAGATAAAAGAATAATTATTTGTAAGAAATTAACAACTAACAACCCAAACCTTCTTCTAAGTAGCAACTCTTTGTAATTCCCTCGAAGTTGACATATTTTTTCTGCAGACATCCACACTTAACACTTTGGTGTTTAAACTGGTTTCCCCCACACCAAAATGTTCCAGCTGTTTTATGTTCAAACTGGCAAGATCCCACCTTTCACACCCACACTACAATGTCATTCTAAAAACAAACTATTACATCATTGAAATCTCAAAGCTACAAGATAATACCGGATTAATTCAAGACAACACGAATAAATAAGCATTACATTTGATAGAGTAAGGGTTAAAGATGTTCAAACCTTAACAGTACTGACCCCCACCCCCACCCCCACCACCAGTCTCCGAGGGCCTGTGAAGGGCATAGGCTTTTGTCATTTGACCAACCCTGTTATTAAGATCATATGTAAATGTTACAAACCTGGCTGAATATGAACATTGACCGTAACAGGAGAGCCAGGTCTGACCACACCACCGCTGGGCCGTACTCGAAACTTCTCTGGAGATGTTGTTTTCACCTGAAATCAGAAATAATCAAATAAATAAGTAAATATTCCAAAAAAAAAAACACATCAAATAAGCCATATTTAAAATATTCTTAAATATCAGGTGTGCGTTACTAAAGAGCTGATATTAAGAGAGTTTTAATGAAACAGTTGTTGAATACAAAACATACAGGTGTTAGTAAGTCAGATATCTCGTTAGAAGGGATGTAATGACCTCAACAAAACTGAACAAGAAAATTTTATTTATTCATATCATACCATCAGATAAATAGCATATATGATACCAATCAACAAGATTTAATACTGGTTTCAGATTCTGGTACAAGGCCAGATTTTTTTTGGTGGGGGAGGGGGCAAGTTGATTACATCAACCCCAGTAATAAATTGCTATTTATTTTATTGACCCCCACCCCAAAAGGAAGAAAGGTGAAGATGACCTTGGTGGAATTTGAAAAGACAGACGAAATACTGTTGAGCATTTTGCCTGAGGTGCTAACAATTGTGCCAACTCACCACCCTAATTGGATTTGGTATAACAAATTAGAAAAAAGAGATTTCCAGTCTCTGGATTACACCTGTACATACATACCTTGTACGCAATAGGGTTTGTTAATGTGTTTGAAAGGCTGATAGTGCTATAAATCTCTTTCACATTCTCATCCAGTTGAAAACACAATTCATCAGCAGGTCTATGAATAAAAAAAATATACATAATTCTTATTAATCCATTAATCTAATAATCCACCAGATATTGATAATTATTAAAACAATACAAAGTAACATGGTTGCAAAGCAATGGTCACCGTGGCAAGGAGAGACAGGACATGTAACTTAACTCAAAATAAATGATATGGAAAATTTACCTACTCAGCCGAATCTTCTGTCTCTGAGTTCATCGAAAAAGAATACATACCCAATAAAGGGACCCTACACTACTTGAAAGGGCAGTTGTGTCATCACTAACGGTTTTGCGTTCATGAAGCAGGTTGAGGGCCAAACAGCATGTGGATGTAACAACACTAACACACACCAGAACTGAGCAATGACTATGGTTGAGAGCTATTTGGCATGATAAGTGAAATGAGAAACGGTTTCATCCCAAATTGAACTTGGTTCTCGGACAGTGGAAAGAAGTTCTAGATAGGCACAGGCATGGCTGTGTGGTAAGGAGTTTGCTTCCTGACCACATTGTTCTGGGTTCAGTCCCACTGCATGGCACCTTGGGCAAGTGTCTTCTACTAGAGCCTAGGGCTAATCGAAGCCTTGTGACTGGATAGGGTCAACTGAAACTGAAAGTAGCTCATACATGACTAAGGACTTTAATGAAACAGTTACTGACTACAAAGCATAGAGAAGCCGTAATATGTGAGATGTATCATTAGTAGGGATGTGAGGACCATCAACAAAAGTGAATAAGCAGAAAATTTCATTTATTCACACATAACAAAATGAATAGGAAAGAGTCTCACCTGATTGACAAAAGACGAGTCTGAAAACAATTGTCTTTGTTGTGAAATTTCTTTTCTAAAGAACTTAGAGCCTGAAAGTGATTAAAATAAATGATTACAACAAAACAATTTATTATTATTATCATTATCATTATTATAGTGACATCAATATTTTATGTATAGTATTACTGTGTATGTGTGTATGTGTATGTATATATATATCAGGTCATCCCATAAGTTCTGTCAGATTTTACCTTTTTTAAAATTGAATGAAATTTAATGCTATTTTAGAATGTCTAATGGAATTAAAAATTATTTTTATGCATTTGTGTACATTTAAACTAATTAAATATTATTTTACAGAATAATAGAATTAAAATTTGATTAAAACCCCTTCTAACATAGAAGTATCCAAAGAGCATTTGAGGCACATAATGCTTTATGAGTACAAAAAAGGAAACTCTGCAGCCAAAGTGACTCGAAACATACACTCAGTTTATGGGAAAGAATGCTTGAATGAAAGAACTTGCAGAAAATGGTTTGCAAAATTCAGAAGTCAAGATTTCAGCCTTGAAGATGAAGATCGAACAGGACGTCCAGTTGAGTTTGATGATAAACTCCTTGAGACATTACTTTCAGAAAATCCTGAAGAATTGGCAATAAAGCTTAGTTCAAACAATACAACTGTTCATCATCATTTTCAACAACTTGGAAAGGTTCCTAAACTTGGAAAATGGGTGCCTCGTGTATTGTCCGAAAGCAACCACAAACCCCGAGTTGACATCTGCTATTCTTTCCATTCTCGTGAACTCATTTTACCCTTTTTGGATAGACTTGTGACTGGTGAAGTAAAATGGATCTTCTATTGAAATGTTAAATATCGTAAACAGTGACTTGGTAAAAGGGAAAAAGCTCAACTACAACCAAGAAGGGAACTTCATGGAAAAAAATTCTTCATCCACATTATTCTCCTGACCTTGCTCCAAGAAGGGAACTTCATGGAAAAAAAGGTTCTTCTCTCTATCTGGTGGGATTGCAAAGGAGTAATTCACTTTGAATTGTTACGACCTAATGCAACAATCAATGCTCAAGTCTACTGTCAGCAATTAGAGCATTTGAACCAGGCTTTGAAGAAAAATAAGCCCACTTTAGTGAATTGAAAAGGAGTAATGTTTCATCAGGACAATGCATGACCCCACACTGCAAAGATCACATCACAGAAGATCGAAGAGCTTGGTTGGGAAAAAATTCCTCATCCACCTTATTCTCCCGACCTTCAGAGTACCATTTGTTTCATAGTTTACAAAATCATTTGGGGGACATAACTTTCAAAAGCCAGGAGGAGATTGAAACTGACATTTCAGAGTTCTTCGCTTTGAAACCAAAAGAGTTTTACGTTGATTAAAATGCTTGTAAATAGATGGAAGGAAGTCATAGATAATCAGGGAAAGTACATTGATAATTAAATTTCAATTAAATATAACATTTGATCACTTGTTTTCTTCATTCAAAAAATCGAACATAACTTATGGGATGACTTTATATATATATATATATATTTATATATATAGTGAGAATTTACAAAAAAAAAAAACAAAACAAAAGACGAAGATGGGTGTGTAAATAACAAACAGATGTATTAGTTTAACGCTCAGGAAGTGAGGAAGTCTTTTATGCTTCAAGCCTATGCTCTTCAACAGAAAGGAACACAGAAATAAAGAGGGAGAGAAAACAGAAAAGGGTTTAGTGGCTAGTGATCTATCATGGACCCTACACAACTTGAAAGGGCAGTTATGTCATCACTAACAGTTTTGCGTTCATGAAGTAGGTTGAGGACCAAACAGCATGTCCCAAAAGTCACAGGTGGGCTTCAATTTTTAATAACTTCCTTAACTTTGCAAGTAAACGCACGAAATTTTGCTGCAATATAAAGGACATAATGGAAATTAATATGCACAAGTCAAACTTTGCAACACCCCTACATCACATATGAAAAATGAAGTCGCTTAAACAGCAGCCATTTTCGGTTTCGCATGCTCATACCCTTTCCAAAACTTGCTCCATAACACCCTCAAGAGTTTCAGGCCCCACTTCTCTGATTTCTCTGTTTATGTTCTTCCGCTGCACCGGGGTTTCCGGTTTGTTGACATAAACCCTTTCTTTCAGGTATCCTCACAAGAAAAAATCCGGGCTAGTGAAGTCTGGGGAACGTGAAGGCCAGTTGGCATTGCCGTAGCAGGAGATTATTCTCTCTCCAAATCACTGCTGTAGCAACTGCATTGTTTCTCTTGTGGTGTGAGCAGTTGCCCCATCTTGCTGGAACCATGGGTGAGGCCTTTGAACGGCTGGGCACAAAAATGTCTCAGTCATGGATACATGAAAGAGAGGGTTTACGTCAACAACCCAGAGACCCTGGTGCAACTGAAGAACATCAATAGAGAAATCAGAGAAGTCGGGTCTGAAACTCTTGATGGTGTTACGGTGCAAGTTTTGGAAAGAGCACGGGTGTGCAAAGCCAAAAATGGCTGCCATTTAAGCAACATCATTTTTCATATTTGATCTAGTGGTGTTGCAAACTTTGACTTGTGCATATTAATTTCCATTATGTCCTTTATATTGTACCAAAATTTCATGCATTTATTTGGAAAGGTAAGGAAGTTATTAAAAACTGAAACCCATCAGTGACCTTTGGGACACCCTGTATATACACAGACATATATATATATTTTTACATATATGTATGTATATATATATATATATATTTATAGTAAGCAAGATAGGATTAAACATGTGTGTGTACATATATTATTTACATTGATATATATATATTATATATATATATATATATGTATATGTATATGTATGTATATATATTATATTTACATCATCGTCATCATCATTTTGACATTCATTTGCCCATGTTTGCATGGGTCAGACAAAATTTGTTGAAGCAGATTTTCTATGGCCAGATGCCCTCCCTCGTGCCAACCCCCACCTGTTTCCAAGAGAAGTAACATCTCCCCATGACCAGACATGAAGAACACTACTTGTGACCTCATATACAGCTGTAGAGCAACGACAAGACAAGAATACAGACACACACATGCATAACTGGTTTCTTTCAATTTCCATCTATCAAGTCCCCTCATAGGGCTTTGGCCAGCCCAGTGTTATAGCAGAAGACACTTGCCATAGAATGGGACTGAACCCAAAACCAAGTGGTTGGGAAGCAAACTTAACCGCATAGCCATATTTATGCTCATTATATAAATATTTATATACATACCTATATATTTAAATATTTACATGCATACAGATATATATGTGTGTGTGTATATGTATGTATGTATATATATATACACACACACACACACACACATATATATGGAAAACAGAAGGACAAGAACACTAACGAGAAATGTTACAGGAGCAATACTATTAGTAATTAACAATCATTCAATTACAACAACAATGAAAAACATAACACACCAACACACCAAAACAATAATTAGTAACAACACGAATATATATACACACACACACAATTTGAGGAAGCAATATCCACATAAGGGATTGTTAAAAACAATCCTAATGCCAACTGGGTTTATCCAAATATATTGATAGGAAATTGTTATATTTCGGAATGGTCATTTTGCCAGTTTAGCAACAACAAAATAACAACAACAATGAAAAATATAACACACCAACACACCAAAATAATAATAATTTGCTTCCTCAAATTGTGCGTGTGTATATATATATATATATATATTTGTGTCGTTACTAATTATTATTTTGGTGTGTTGGTGTGTTAAAATAATAATTAGTAACGACACAAATATATATATATATATATATATACACACACACAATTTGAGGAAGCAATATCCACAAAATAACCCCACCAAAACATATTTATTGATAGGAAGATCATCAATATATATGTGTATAACCGGTCTCGTGAAATTAAAAAGTCAATAAAATAAAATGGAGAAGAAAAACTAAGAAGATGCTTGGTTTGTTTTGTTTGTATTACAATTGGAAAGGCAAATTAAAAGATGAGAAAATATACCTATGGGAGTATGAAAGGAACTGCCTCAACCAACAAAATAAACCCCCAAAATATCCCCCAAAAATATTCTACATACATACATATGTTTCGATATAACAAAATACAGATTACTGAATCTTTTAAAGTTATAATTATTGATGATACTTAAATATTGTTATATCAAGACATATGTATGTATGTAGAATATCTTTTTGGGGAGATATTTTGGGGTTATTTTGTTGGTTGAGGCGTTCCTTTTATACTCCTATAGGTATATTTTTCCATCTTTTAATTTGCATTACTTTTCCATTTGTAATACAAATAAAACAAACCAAGCATCTTCTTAGTTTTTCTTCTCCGTTTTCTTTTATTGACTTTTTTAATTTCTGTGTTTCTTTCAAATCTTGGCCAGTTTCTTGAGAAAGGGATCTCTTTTCATATGTCTTTGGAAGCACAAAGCCAGCAAGATATTTTGACAAGAGAAATAACAACAACAACACAGCACTGCTTGTGGCGTGTGCTTTTTGGAGAAATATAAATGTAAACAAGCGGCGTTAGGAAGGGCATCCAGCTGTAGAAATACTGCCGGATCAGACTGGAGTCTGGTGCAGCCTCCTGGCTTCCCAGACCCCAGTTAAACCGTCCAACCCATGCTAGCATGGAAAACGGACGTTAAACGATGATGATGATGATGATGATATGTGTGTGTGTGAGTATGTAGGCATGTTCATGCGTCTATGCTTGTTTACATTTATATTTCTCCAAAAAGCACACGCCACAAGCAGTGCTGTGTTGTTGTTGTTATTTCTCTTGTCAAAATATCTTGCTGGCTTTGTGCTTCCAAAGACATATGAAAAGAGATCCCTTTCTCAAGAAACTGGCCGAGATTTAGTGATGTGAAGGGCATCTGATTCTAAATCAATGCTTCAATAATCTTGCCATCAAACCCATGCTAGCATGGGAAAGTAAAAATAAACAGTGGTAATATTAATTAACCCTTTCGTTACTGTATTTATTTTGAGATGCTCTGTGTTTCTTTCAATTTACTTTAAATATAACGAAGAATTTAGTAAAATAGCTCTGTTATCATTAAGCTAGTGTTAGGAACATAAAAGATTTTAATTCAAAACTTATGAAAACAAAATATTTGCACTCAGAGCCACAACCGGTTTCAACCGGGTTGATAATGAAAGGGTTAAAGAACGGCTGAGAAAAAATATTGACAGACATTTGCTGCATGATAACGTCATAGTATGTAGGCCCTAATATACTTGATATTTACTGAAGTTGATAGGGGTTTCTGCTGATAGCCTGGAGTTTATTGGTATCTATATTGCTACTACTACAGCCTTGTGATGGTACGTATCCTGACATTATCAGAGATTAATTATATATAAGAGGAGGTGCTGAAAAGTTCCTGGCTTTAAGGGTATCGTGAAAGGCCCAGTTGAAGGCCCAATGTCCCAAGTTCATTTACAGAGCTTAGAGAAACTGAAGGACCACTGCCATAAGTGTGTGAATCTGGGAGGGGAATATATTGAATAAAATCATAATTAACTGATCCTCCTATATTTTCTTTTACCGAAAGCCAGGAACTTTTCAGCACACCCTCGTATATACATATGTGTGTTCACGTGTGTGCATGCACACACTGGGAGCCAAGTGGCACACATACTGATATTACTGGAGTGTATATAGTAATATTACAGAAGATTCATGGTATCTTGACTGATATTGCTGGGGTTTAGTGGTTTCCAGACTGGACAATAGATTTAGGTACAGTTACTAATGAAATCAGAGTTTATTAATTAAAATTATTATAATTACATTATAACTATAAAGACAACTAGTCTAACCATAAAGCTGTTGAAATATTGCCTAAATTGCACAAAAAAAAAATAGTCAAAAGTTTAGTATTAGCAAAGAGTCAAAAAAACATAGAGGAAAGACAAAAAAAATGGATAGAAATCAATTTAAAGATAATAATTTATCCAAGTAAAATGAAGCAAGACAAAGAGATAATTAAGGAAAAAAAACAAAGAACGGTGTTTTTAGTGAATTGGTATATTAGTAAGAAAATCTTACCTTTGGAAAAGTGAACAGAAGATTTCGCTTTTGTTCTGTTTTTGCTTTTTTTTTAAACAGTAATTATTAATGAAATAAATAAAATCCATAAAACGGGTAAAAAAAGCAGAAAGAGAGGGTTAAAGGTGTGTGGGCGAGTTGAAACTGAAACGACTACTGGAAAGGTAAGTGAGTGTTACAGATATAAGCAAGGACTAAATATGACACAGAATATTCTCTAGCTTTGGTCCAAGACACACTTACCAATGGCAGCCTACTTCCTTCTTTGAAACTATCTGAACTGTAGCTCCTAAGTAATGAGCTTGGTTCTGATATCTTCACCTTCGGAAAGAAAGAAATTGCAAACCAAGTTCAGAATTAGTTCCTCTCAACTCTATAGTGACGGCATACAGCATATAGAGAGAAAAACCACGATGGCTGTCACGCACACACAGACACAGCGAGTCTACCATAAGGGGGAAAATGAATGAAAGGTGAAGGGGGTCGGGTTCGAGAGTAAAATGAAACACTCTAAGTAAACAGTGGAATCCATTTTAACGCAGCTGATAATCTTCTCCAGTGAAATTCTATGAAAGCATCGCAGCCTCCGTAATGTTCTTTGTTTTCTAAGGGGATTCAATTCAGGTTTGTCCTTCTTACTATGAAACTGTTTGTCTGAGTTGGTAGAGTCAGTAGAGTAACCAACAGAATGACAGTAGAAGTTAGTTACGATCTTTTACATTCTGAGTTCAAATCCTACCAAGGTTAACTTTGCCTTTTATCCTTTCGGGCCCAATAAAATATAAGTACCAATTGAGCACTGGTGTCAATTTATGTTGGTTTCAAATTTTGGTACGAGGTCGACAATTTCAGGAGACGGGATCAAGTCAATTACATCGACCCCAGCACTCAACTGGTACTTATCTTATTGACCCTAAAAGGAAGAAAGGTAAATCAACCTTGGCAGAATTTGAACTCAGAACATAAAGACACATGAAATGCTACTAAGAATTTAGCCCTGCAATCTAACAGTTCTGCCACCATGTTGATTTGTATTGCATCCACAAATGTGAATGGGGTTATAATAGAATACAGGATATGGTGCAAGGTTCTCGTGATAATGGTTAACAAATTAGTTCTTAGAGTCTCTCGTAGAGAGACTTACAAATAATAATATTTCTATTTTTGAAAACCAGTGGATGTATTCCACTGAATTTAGGTAAATAATCCTTCGAACAGACAGTCAGTAGTGAAGCCTGCTGGGTTTGTTTACTCTGCATTGATAAGGGGCAAATACCCTGAAACTAGTCTGCAGATGCCTGACCAGCAAGGAGAAGCGGCTGACCTCCCCTGTTCGAAGGTTATAATGGACACAGGTTTGTGTGTCACATAGCTAGCTAGAGGCGATGACCTCTTGGAGCTAATCAACGGCAGCATTCATCCTATATTTCTGGACTGCCATATTAGCTCGGCGATAACTATTAATAAACTAGTTCTTCATTTCAAAGAAATCAGAAAACAAAGTCTGAATGACTGGCAAAATCAAGAATCAGACACCAAAGAAAGGAGAAGGATTACTAACAGACATTGAAACCAAAAACAGTCTTGAAAAGAGAATATTAATATTCAATGTACAGTTAGCATCAGAAGAAACATGCCAACCAGGAAAATTTTAAAGATCAAAAACTTCAATAAAGGTGAGATATGGATGTTTTCTATCAATTCATTGATAGCAATCATTATTTTTACAAATCTCCTGTGAATATTTCTGCAGAGAAAATTGATGTCAAACTGCATCTCAGATACAAGAGGCATGAAGAAATCAACGACTGACCTTTTTTTTTTTTTTTTGACCCTTTAGCATTTAAACCAGCCATATCAGGCCAAAATGTTCCAGTTGTTTCATGTGGAAACCAGCCAGATCTGGCCTCTCACACCTACCCTACAAAATCATTCTCAAAGTAAACAGTGACACCATCAAAATCCCGGAGTTACAAGATGATGTGCAATGGATTTAAAACAATGAGAATTAACAAGTAAGCATTCCATCTGACAGAGCAATCTGAAATACTAAAGGGTTAAACTAGAACCTTTAGAAATTGGTTGAGGATGACAGTCTTAGATAAATCCTGCTGAGATTGGGGTGAACTGGGGGTCATTGTAATAACAACATATGACACAGCTGAAGTGAAAACTCAACATGTCCCCTGACCGACAAGAAATAGTGGCAGGTCTCTTTGGGAAAAAATGGAATAATCACAGATGGATATAAAAAAAAAGATTCTTTTAATCATAGTCAGCTGGATCAGGACTGACCCAAGGATATTCTAAAACCATAGAATATCTGGTATATGTTGCATCTGTCAAAATTAGACACATCATCACATCATCATTTAATGTCCTCCTTCGATGCTGGCATTTTTTTTTCACCCTTTTCAAGCCTAGCCAGGCTCATGGGCCCGGTTTCCCGGTCTCTATGGCGTATGTGTTCCCCCCCAGCTGGACGGGATGCCAGTCCATCGCAGCATTACTCAAGAAACAGGAAGAAAGAGTGAGGGAAAGTTGTGGAGAAAGAGTACAGCAGGGATCGCCACCACCTCCTGCCGGAGCCTCGTGGAGCTTTAGGTGTTTTCGCTCAATAAATACACACAACACCCGGTCAGGGAATCGAAACCGCGATCCTCTGACTGCAAGTCCGCTGCTCTAACCACTGGGCCATTGCACCTCCACGTTCGATGCTGGCACAGGTTGAACAATTTGACAAGAGCTGGCAAGGTGGAAGACTGCACCTCTTGAAAATGTTTGGTAACATCTTTGGTAGCATTCTTTCTTTCTGTAAATGTCTGAAACGTTTCATGCAATTACACCAGTTGCCCTTCTGTGGAGCCACATTAAACGGAAGATTCTTACAGAGGAAACTGGGTGTGAATGTATGTAAAATGTGAAGTGAGACATGATAGATCTCCTTTCAGACAAAACACCTGAGATCAGACACACACGCACACAACACACACACACAAACACACAGAGTGAAGTAAGTGCTATTTTATTAAATGTAACGAGCACAACTTTAATTAAACAAGACTAAACTGTACTAAACATTACTAAACTCAACCAAAAATTCAAAATAAAAAGCAAAAAGGTTGGGTTTTTTTGTTGGTTTTATTTTAGTGTTTTTTTAATTGAATTGACACATCAATGTCTTAATCCAAACTGGAAATAATTAAACTAATGAGCTCAAGGATTGTCTGATGTTTAGCAGACATGATAATTACTCCAGACATGTTTTGCATATATTTCAATTCCTCAAAGATACATAATCATGCAAGCAACTGTGAGATCAACAAAAATAGAAGAATATTTTATTGACATCCAAATTCCTTAAAGAAACTCAACTTACCTTTCTTGAACTTGATGCGCCATCAGGTGAAATTTTGCTGTTGGT
Organism: Octopus sinensis; assembly: GCF_006345805.1. Classification (NCBI taxonomy): domain Eukaryota; kingdom Metazoa; phylum Mollusca; class Cephalopoda; order Octopoda; family Octopodidae; genus Octopus; species Octopus sinensis. Next base: position 63,655,820 of record NC_043009.1, read on the forward strand.
CACAGTGTCTGGTTCACAAAACATGGTCCCACTCGCAGTGTAACTGGAGTGGAACTTATCCTAAGATGCACAAAATAGCACAACTCAATTAGGATGCATCAGATATTGTCTTTGAAGAGGTTAACAAGGTCATTTAATCCTTATCCCACACTCTGTCACAGATCAGGCTATCTCCTATATCAGTTTGAAAATTTGGCACAAGGCCAGCAATTTTGAGGGAGTAAATCGATGACACCGACCCCTGAACTCAACTGGTACTTATTTTATCAACCCCGAAAGGATGAAAGGCAAATCTTACCTTGGCAGAATTTGAACTCAGAACATAAAGACAGATGAAATACTGCTAAGCATTTTGCCTGACATGCTAACGATTCCACCAGCTTCCTACCTTACTATTATCTTCTATACTGTTAGATTATACTGCAGCATTATTGGACAGAGCCAGTTATATTACCAGTACCAGGAACTTGCATTTACCACCAAGTGGTTTATGCTACCAACATACACATTGTCTGATGGTAGGCCTGAGAACTTGGTCTTGTGAATATATTCAAACCATCACTTATAACAACACTGATGTACAAATCATGACCACAACCAACAACAAGGCACCCAAGGTCCCAAAGCCATGGCATACAAACTTCTTATGAAGATTCAGAAAGCCTTCACCAGTTAATGATACACTTGATTCTAGTCTCAAAGAATGAAATATTTCTCTTTCTAACTTCAACTTTAGATTCACACCAACAATGGAGTAACAGGGTCAAGCGATAACATCTCTCATTCTCTGCATTCGTTAAAACATATTACTTAAATGTCAACAACAGTAATGAGGTTAACCTTTTCGTTAGTGTATTTATTTTGAGATGCTCTGTGTTTCTTTCAATTACTTTAAATATAACAAAGAATTTAGTAAAATAACTTTATCATTAAGCTAGTGTTAGGAATGTAAATTGTGACTAAAGGTTTGGTGGAAGATTTTAATTCAAAACTTATGAAAAAAAGACATTTGTTCTAAAGAGCCAGAGGCAGTTTCAACAGGGTTGGTAATGAAAGGGTTAAACACTATTTCAGAAAACATTCTTCAAAATTTCCGTGGTTCCTGAAATTCACCAACAGTACACCAGATGTCTCCCAACACATTTTTCTATAAACAACACATTCACTGTTCACGCACTTTTTTTTTTCTTTTATTCATTTCATTCATTTGACTGCAGCCATGCTGGAGCACTGCCTTTCAGTCGAAGAAATTGACCCCAGGACGTATTCTTTGTAAGCCTAGTGCTTTGACCGAACCACTAAGTTACAAAAACGTAACCACACCAACATCGGTTGTCAAGCAATGATGGGAGGACAAACACAGGCACACAAACAAATAGATACACACACACACATACGACAGGCTTCTTTCAGTTTCCATCTACCAAATCCACTCACAAGGGTTTGGTTGGTCCGAGGCTATAGTAGAAGACACCTGTCCAAGGTGCCACGCAGTGGGACTGAACTCGGAACCATGTGGTTGGGAAACAAGCTTCTTACCACACAGCCACCCCTGCGCCTATACTTTTCCTGATGAGCTGTTGTGCACCTGGGCACTGTATACAATTAGTTCATTATTATTAACAGGTGAAAGTTCTTCAAATAATTTATAATGACCAATTTTCATTTTGGCTTTTATAAAAAAACCTCTTTATGAGCAACAGAAGAGTTAATTCTCCACTCAAAGCAAGATACAAGATACAAATATTACTAATTAAGTTAAAACAGAAGACAGCAAGAATATTTTAATTACCGTTCCTCCCATTTGCTCCATCAGTTTATCTCGACTGATAAATTCTTGAATTGTGCCTTTGTCAACAAATTTTATTTTCTGAACTGCTTCGGGACTTAGCCATGTCTTGATAATTTTCCAGGCAGCTACGGAAATACAAAGGAAAAGAATTTATGTTAACAAGCAGTAAAAAAGAGTTGAGACAAACAGGCTGGATTTGCCATGACAGGTGTGTTGGAAAATAATGTGGTATCTCTCTCTCTCTCTCTCTATATATATATATATATAAAAAAAAACAAAAAAAAAAAACACCATCCGAGCGTGGCCGTTCGCCAGCCTCGTCTGGCACCTGTGTCGGTGGCACATAAAATCACCCACTACACTCTCAGAGTGGTTGGCGTTAGGAAGGGCACCCAGCTGTAGAAACACTGCCAGATCTGACTGGCCTGGTGCAGCCTTCGGGCTCCCCAGACCCCAGTTGAACCGTCCAACCCATGCTAGCATGGAAAGCGGACGTTAAATGATGATGATGATGATGATGATGATATCACCATAATCACCATGACCGACCAGGCTATCAGATGTTGCTACACATCGCTGGCCACAATGCACTTCGCATTGTTTTAGCCTTTAAATGACGCCACCCCGCTGACTAAGCAAGCAGGTCAGCAGAAGAAAGAGTGAGAGAAAGTTGTGGCGAAAGAGTACAGCAGGGATCATCGCCACCACCCCCTGCCGGAGCCTCATCGAGCTTTAGGTCTTTTCACTCAATAAACACTTACAACGCCCTGCCTGGGAATCGAAACCGCGATCCTACAACCACGAGTCCGCTGCTCTAACCACTGGGCCATTGCGCCTCATGTCTCCTGTGCTGGTGGCACATAAAAGCACCATTCGAGCATAGTCAATGCCAGCACTGCCACCCGACTGGTCCCCATGCCGGTGGCATGTAAAAAGCACCCACTATACTCTTGAAGTGGCTGGTGTTTGGAAGGGCATCCAGCTGTAGAAACCTTGCCAGATCAGACTGGAGCCATGTGCAGCCTCCTGGCTTCCCAGTCCTCAGTCAAGCAATCGAACCCATGCCAGTATGGAAAACGGACGTTACATGATGATATATATATATATATATATATATATATATTCATTATCATCATAATTTCACACTGGCATGGGTTGGACGGTTGGACAGGAACTGGCAAAGCCCGGAGCCACACGAGGTTCCGTAGTTTATTTCTACAGCTGGATGTCCTTCCTAATGCGAACCACTTTACAGAGGGTACTGGGTGCCTTTTACTTGGCATCGGCACCAGTATTTTATACACAGCACTATCATTAGTGCTTTTTATATGGCACCAACACCAGTGCTGCTTCTTATATATATATATATATATTATATATATATATTATATATATATGAGTAGAAAGACAAAGAAAGAATAACAGGCATTAGGAATGTATTTATATGAAAAATTGCCTGAATTGAACATGTGTAATTTGCATACTTTGGCACAGGAAAGGCATCCAGCATGCACTGTAAAGTGGTTGGCATTAGGAAGGGCATCCAGCTGTAGAAACCATGCCAAATCAGACTGGAACTTGCTACAGCTAACTTGCCAGCTCTGGTCAAACCAGCCAACCCATGGCAGCATGGAAAACACATGTAAAATAGTGGTGGTGGTGGTGGTGGCGGTAGCGATGACGACAATGAATATATGAGAATCTGTGACCTCTATTTTCGGTAAGAAATTGGTAACAGTTTTAATGATCATATTAGCAACCAAAAAAAGAAGTTTTATGAGGTTTTACAGGAAAATTTTATGTCAATTTTAATGATCATGTCAGGAAGTTATGGCCATGGTGCAAGAAAGAGAGAATCATGATTTGTGGAGGGTTGCAGTGCAAATGACCTTAACCAATCTGCAACAGAAGCTTGAGTTGAGTTAATTAACAAATCATCCAGTCATTTGCCACTGGAGGGGAGATGAGAGCCAAACAGACTTTGTATTTAGCAGAAAACAAAATAGGTTGGTGGCTGAGTATATCTACTGATTTCCTGCTGAAGAATTTACTCCTAAGCATGGGTTAGTGATTTTAGTTTGAGGATGAGGCAGACTTTGAAACAAAACACAAGAGAAAGAAAATATGGAAGTTTTCTAAAAAAAAAAAATCTTCTTGTTTAGAAAAACTTCCAAATAAAATTAGGAGGGGGGTGTTTTGATAAGTTGAAGAAACGGTTATAAAGTTGAAATCTGAGTCTTTTTAAGATACAAGATGCTGCATGACAGGTTTTTCTAATGAAGCAAGGAACCAGTGAGGTTGTGGATAAGAGATGGTTTGGGAATGAGTGGAAGAAAGTGGGATGTAGAGATTAATAGCAAGAAGTTTATCAGGAAAGAAGATATGAGGCGGATCTAACCAGGAGAAAATCTGAAGAGAGATGAATAAAGTGAAATATTTTGAATTGCCAAGTAGAGCGGTGATATGAAATAAAATGGTGATTAAGTGAAGTCTTCAACAACACTGCTGGCATCAGTTGTTGGTTGTCGGAGCACTGCATCCTTCAAATCTTCCACGCTTCCTGAGATTCGCCAACACTACACCTGATTTTCTCCCCTCCATACACACGCAAGCATGTATCTGACTCATACACTGTTCACTTCCCAGACATTTGTACATTACTGCATATGCTTTAAACGCACTTTTGACAAGTTGTGGTGCACCTGAGCACTGTATACAATAATTTCATTATTATTATTATTATATAAGAAAAGAAAGAGGCATGGAAGTGCTTCTGTGAGATGAGCTTGAATGGGATAACAAGGGATCCAACAGAGGTACCAGCTTCTGAGATTAGCTTCAATATGATAAACATTAACAAGGAAATGAGGACAGGTCTATCAGGAAAAACAGCAGGTCTATCACAGAGTTTCTTGGGGTGTTGAAAGCATCTGGCATATTCTGTTATTCTTTTAATAGTTTCAGCTCAAGAGCCGTGGCCATGCTGGAGCACCACTATAGGGGAATTATTTATGCTGTGGAAGCATAGGCCTAGTGATTAGAACAGCAGACTCACGGTCGAGGGATCACGGGTTCGAATCTCAGACTGGGCGATGTGTGTGTTTATGAGCGAAACACCTAAGCTCCATGCGGCTCCGGCAGAAGGTAATGGCGAACTTCTGCTGACTCTTTCGCCACAACTTTCTCTCACTCTTTCCTCTTGCAGCTCACCTGTGATGGACTGGCATCCCGTCCAGGTGGGGAACCTATACACCAAGGAAACTGGGAAACCAGCCCTTATGAGCCAGGGATGGCTCGAGAATGAACAAAAATGAATTATTTATGCTGTTAATGTCTAACCCGAAAGCCAGTCCTGACTGAGCAGATCTATAATCAAAAGCAATTCGGTTATGATTATCCTGTCCTTTATTCAGACATAATGAATCTATATTATTATCCAATGTGGCCTTCCATTCTTTACAATAGCAGGGTGTGATTTAAAGATTTGGCTGCTACGTCTAACAGGTTAAGTGAACATGCTATCTTCAATGACCCTATCATCATAAACTGGTACAAAGGCAGGGGAGAAAGCACAGCTTCAAAACCCTGAAATTGGTGGGTTTAATCTTAAATTTAACTAAGAAGGGTGAATTCAGAATAGGATTAGCCAACTTGCATTTGTCTGAGAAATGCCATATTTCTAAAGGGAATACAGAAGAAAAAAAAGTTAGTCAGTAAGAAGGCACAAAATGCCATGCCATCCTGGAAGAGGCTTTTGTCAATACACAGGAAAAAGGAAAGCTAGGACTTGATATTGTGTACCCAATACAGGTAAAGGGGACTCCATGTGTACATGGGGTCACTAGCAAGCTAACAAAACAATGAGTTTCAGATTTGATGGCTACACCTACATAGTTAACTAGGGGACAGCCAATTCATGTCAGATACCTGACAAGCCATAGTTGATGGTTTCTGTTGGTTAAAGGATTTGATTAATGTGGGAGGGAGATGGGTGTTACGAAAGTATAGGGACTGGAAAGGTTGTCAAGGTTTAGGAAGTTGTAAATTCTGTCAGTAATAAAGGCTTCCCTATTAATCCTTTCTACTATAGGCACAAGGCCTGATATTTGGGGGGAGGGGACTAGTCGATTACAGAATCGGTAGCACGCCGGGCGAAATGCGTAGCTGTATTTCGTCTGTCTTGACGTTCTGAGTTCAAATTCCGCCGAGGTCAACTTTTCCTTTCATCCTTTCGGGGTCGATAAATTAAGGACCAGCTACGCACTGGGGTCGATGTTATCGACTTAATCCGTTTGTCTGTCCTTGTTTATCCCCTCTATGTTTAGCCCCTTGTGGGCAATAAAGAAACAGATTACATCAACCCCAGTACTCCAACAGTATTTATTTCATCGACCCCGAAAGGATGAAAAGTAAAGTCGACCTTGGTGGAATTTGAACTCAGAGTGTGAGGACAGGCGAAATACTGCTCAGTGTGTGCTAATGATTCTGCCAGCTCGCCACCTTATTAGGCTTCCTGATTAAAGTGGATGAATTAACGAGTAAAAAATGTGGTGCTGCACAGTAATGACACACAGGTATTGAGTGCAACATGCATGCAGATACTAGAGAGAAACCAAGCAAGCACAATCCATAAGAACTGTGGTGCCCAACCATTTCTTTTACCTGCAGACCCCTTTGATTTCTGTTTTGCTCAACAAGACCCTCACCCATAGCCATGCGATGTTTAAAAAAAGCTTATTACATTTATATCTTTCACTCTTTTACTTGTTTCAGTCATTTGACTGTGGCCATGCTGGAGCACTGCCTTTAGTCGAGCAAATCGACCCCAGGACTTATTCTTTGTAAGCCTTGTACTTATTCTATCAGTCTCTTTTGCCGAACTGCTAAGTTACGGCGACGTAAACACACCAGCATCAGTTGTCAAGCAATGTTGGGGGAACAAATGCAGACACACAAACATATACACACACATACATATATATATATATATATATACATATATATACACTCGCGGAGTGGTTGGCGTTAGGAAGGGCATCCAGCCGTAGAAACACTGCCAGATCTGACTGGGCCTGACGAAGCCTTCCAGCTTCACAGACCCCAGTTGACCCGTCCAACCCATGCTAGCATGGAAAGCGGACGCTAAACGATGATGATGATGATGATGATATACATATATATGACGGGCTTCTTTCAGTTCCCGTCTACCAAATCCACTCACAAGGCTTTGGTCGGCCCGAGGCTATAGAAGACACTTGCCCAAGGTGCCACGCAGTGGGACTGAACCTGGAACCATGTGGTTCGTAAGCAAGCTACTTACCACACAGCCACTCTTATGCCTATTAAATATAATTAAATATCATTAGGAACTGTATAAAAAAAATTAAAATATTTTATGTATTGTAGAAGTATAAGCGATTTGTTGCAACAAAATCTTATATGGATCCTGCCAAGGGTCATACGGCCCTTAGATGAAGGGTCTGTGTTAGAATATAATGTTAACCAAGAATGAAAAGCAGAGCACAAGGGAGCAGAGAGAAAGGGTTTGAAATTAAAAGGCATCACCTGATATTTAATATAGGCAAGAGATGTGATTATTATTAGTGTGGCACAGATACATCATTAAGTAATGACTAAGAGAAGTGCTACATGTGGAAGGTATTCATAGAGGAGGGGAAGCGAGGAAAATGTGGCATGAAACAATGAGATCAGAAAGAGACGAGACCGAATGAAAAACGATGCCAAAAGACAATGAGAAATGGCAGTGAGTAGATCCATATGTGTTCCCTAATTGTAAACCTCTTTCTTTCTTTCTCTCTCTCCCTCTCTTTCATGCCAGTATGGGAAATGGATGTTAACCCCTTTAATATTTAAACCAGCCATATCTTATTTCTATACTGCCCACAAGGGGCCACACGGAGGGGACAAACAAGGACAGACAAACGGAGAAACCGAGACAATGTAGGACAGAGGGAACTCTTTAGTCTTTCCAAGGATAAAGAGATTTGAACCATAGAAACTTTGCCAAAAATTAAACAGACAAGCGAGACATAGACCTCCAGTTTGTCTAAAAGGACAGTAACTCTGAATAAGAAATAACTGGACTGTCATGACACATCTAACCCATGCTGTCATGGAAAAACAGACGTAGAATTATGATGATGGTGATAACATCATTTAGGAGTAATTCTAATGCATTTTGTTAGAACCGTTCCTTTTTTGAATATCCAGTCCCAAGAGCAATTTCATTCCGTGTCTGAATTTTGGTGAGATGTTTTGGCTTTCTTAAAAATTATATTGAGGTCCTCTTGACCTTTTTGGGGTCACTTTTCAGCCAAATCAGTTCAGTGTTCTTTTATCTACACAGACAACCTGAGATAAGTGTCTATGAGTGTATGTATGTATGTGTGTGTGTGTGTACATGTCTCTGCATGCATGATTGTATGTGTCTCAGTATATGTTTATCTTGCGTCTGTAAATTTATGTGCATTTGCGTCTATGTGTATCTGTTAGTGTGTGTGTGTGAGTGCCTGTCAGTATATAAGTGTGTGTGTGTTTGTCAGAATATGTATGTGTTTATGCCAATGCATGTATGTACCCCTCTATGTGTATCCAGTAACTCCTTGCCATATTGCAGTTCACCTAGTGCACACTCAGTACATCACGATTCACCTATCACGCACTCAGCACATCGCAGGGTCCTCAGTACATCACGGCTTTCTGCAACCGATTGGTATTTAGATTTTTTTAGATTTTACTCATTTCTGTGGGAGGTTTTGGAAAGTAACACCCACAATAGTCAAGGGGTTACTGTATACCCATATCATTGTACAGTTATATTCTCCATTACAGAACATTATATAACAAAGATATAATTCACACTGCACCATATACATCACAAATATCCTCTACGCTATATAATATAAAAATATAAATAAATGCGCCCTTTTAAAGCCTAGCCAGGCTCATGGGCCCAGTTTCCCGGTTTCTATGGTGTGTGTGCTCCCCAGCTGGACGGGATGCCAGTCCATCACAGCGTTACTCCTGTTTGCCAGCTGAGTGGACTGGAGCAACGTGAAGTGAAGTGTTTTGCTCAAGAACACTATATAATATACCACTGATATATTCTACACCAGTGCTTCTCAAATTATCTGATGTGGTGTACTGGCAGGGTTTTTTTCCAGTGTGCCAGGGACCAGTAATATTAATTTATACTGGAAACAATATATATAATGAATATAGTAAAAGCTGACAATTTTTTATCTTAGATTTATTTTGTAAACAAATAATACAACACTACATAAACATTTTATAATGTTTCTTTCTTTTCTGGAAACTCACCGCGTACAGGCAGCTGATGGCTCACAGACCAGTACTGGTCCGTGGACCACCACTTTGAGAAGCACTGTTCTACACTACATTATATATCATTAATAGACTACAGTATACTATATACCACAGTTAAACACTGCACTATATTATATACCACAATTATTGAGTACACAACATACCACAGTTATATACAATACAGCATACCATAGTTATATACTACATTATATAGTATAGATATACTATAGATATACACTGCATGACAATATACACAATAGTTAAATACTAAATTGAAATAAAAACACAGTTAGGTATTACACTAATTATAAAACCAGTAATACACTTAATTATATACTGTTATACACGACAAATGTATGATCTGCTACAATTTGTACAAGGTGCAGTGAAAGGTGTGAACTGAATTCAAATTGAACTAACTTATTATTTACCATTTCTAACATAGACACAAGACCACAAACTTTAGAGGAAGGGGTCAGCCGCCAATTTAACCCCTTTAACATTCAAAACGGCCATATCAGGCCCAAATATTCTACCTGTTCTATGTTCAAACTGACCAGATCAGAGCTCTCGCAACTACCCTGCAATGTCATTCTCAAAGTAAACAAACACATCAGTGAAATCTCAAAGCTATGAGATAAAGCATAATTAATTCAAAACAATGTGAATAAATAATCATTACATTTGACAGAGTGATCTGAAAGTTAAAGGGTTAAACAGACCCCGGTACGTGACTGGTACCTTATTTTATCAACATCAGAATTATGAAAGGCAAAGCTGATTCAAAGTGGGATTTGAACTCAGGGTGTAGTGAGCCAGAACAATTACTTCAAGGCATCTTGTCCAATACTCTGACAATTCTGCCAATCCACCAACCACCCTTATTAAATATCAACAAAGGGTGCGTACATAAGTGGGTCTTCATGATGAAAAGTTACCCCCAGATAGTTCTGTGGGTGGATTTAGCTATGTATAAACAGTGTAATATCAGCTAAGTAGTTCTGTAATTGAGAAGACAGCCAAGGTAAATGAATAGCATAGCTCAGTGGGTGGATTGAGAGAGAGGGGGGAGAGGGGGTGATATCTATAAAAACATGGTAAAACAAATACAAAAAAAAAATGATGGAAGAGATAATGAGGATTTTTCTAAGCTTGGAAAAAGGCCACTGTAAATATTTGTGGGAGGATACAGCTGAATAAATGTTGGTTTGTAATTATCTTAACAACCCTTGAAGAATGAAATGTTAAGTTGACATCGGAAAGGTCTGAACTCAGAGCAAACTACAAATAGTACAGGGTATTTTGTGGGGTCCTCAACCAGCTGATTTCTAATTTAGGTGATCACAACTAATACTGACGCAGAGAGAGAGGAGAGAGGAATAATTTGGTGAGAAAACAAGATTAGCATATGAAAACACACACACACACACACATACATACACACACCTGCACACAAACATACACAGAAAGATTAATACCATGCACAAATATACTCATAGATACATATGTATATACAAACTGGTAATTTCTTCCATTTCTCCAGGTAAGACTGACCGGTGGTTTTCACAGGATGTCATATTTCAACAGTGTCTACCTTTCTCATTTGAAGAAGCAGGTATGAAGGATGGGGGAGGGGAGTCCAACAATACCATGAATAGAACATGTAAAGACAGGTTTACATTAATTTTATGGCAGGTAGAAACTTGACCTGAGAATCACTTACAGCAATACATACCTGTACACAGAAACAACAATACACCTACAGTGATACTACACCTGTCTGTGATAAAAAAAACTCGTTAAATGAATATCTATAAATTTCAGGCCTTGTGCCTAGAGCAGAAAAGAGTATTTATTAACAGAAAGCCACATCATAAATAGATCAGAATTCTCCCAATGTGTCAATATCGCAGGTGAAGCTTTCAAATTTGTGGTCGCTTCACTTGCTAGAAATAACAGCCAAATCTCAAATCACACTCTACCGTCTTAAAATCAAAAGGAATGATGCAGTAGATAAATGTTGTCATGGATACACGAAAATATGGGATGGTTATGACTGGAATGTCTTTGATCAAAGGTCTGCTCGTTAAGCTAGAAATAACAGCTAAATCTCAAATCACACTCTACCGTCTTAAAATCAAAAGGAATGATGCAGTAGATAAATGTTGTCATGGATACACGAAAATATGGGATGGTTATGACTGGAATGTCTTTGATCAAAGGTCTGCTCGTTAAGCTAGAAATAACAGCTAAATCTCTTTCACACAACACTTAACTGCCAGCGAAAAAGAGAGATGACTAGTTAAAACCCTTTTGATCATTGACATCAAAACAACAACTGCTTTGGCTCCTAGCTTCGTTTTGTGCTTCCTCTGCAGACGTCTGAAACCGTCGAGGGTGAAAGATGAGAAGGATGCACGCATTCATACAAAGCAGACACGAGAATGGTGAAAGACACGTGTGAGTGTTGTTGTGGCAGGGGTGACGTTTGATATTTGTAAAAGGTAAGGTCAGGTCAGAGTGAAAAAGGCCGCCGTGCCAGGATGTAAACATGCTCCCTCCCTGCAGAGATTACACCTCTTTATCTGAGAGATTAAATTAAAACATTGCGGCGAGGGAAGAAATCAATAACGATCAGAGTACACACTCTACACACCACAGGCATCACATGTATGTTTAGATTATGTATGTATGCGTGTCACTATATATATAAAATCGTTTGTAGAAATACATCAATCCGGAGGAGAAGCACTCTAAGATGTAGAGCAGTTAATATTATAGTGCGGTAGGCCGGTTTATGGGGTTAGCCTGGGTTTCTCGCTCCTAAGGGGTTTAGCTTTACAGCGTATCCACAGACCCCAAAATACTGCTGGCCTGAGACCCCCACCCTACATGCACACACGGGTGCATTTAGTTGTGAGTGTGCATGTAACCTGCAAAGTCAAAAGTTTTAGAGATCTTGGAGATGGTCGAACACAACGTGTAGTTTAAGAGTTGAGAGAAACTCTATACTTTGTACGAAATATAAACTATAGATGCACGCTAGACATGCAGTAGAATTACAAACACAGGGAGAAGAAATATTTTGTGGTAGATGCGAAATAGTTAGTAGTAAGTGCATCCGTACGATGAACTGTTATCAAATGATCGGATGGTCCCGAGGTAAATGTAGGTCTGATAGCTTCCGTAACCTAGGTGACCTAAAAACAAAGATGCTATGTCTCCAAGAGAAGGACAGACTGTATGATGCTTGTGCGGTGTCGTAAACGAAACATGGGCATCGAATAGGAGGGATGGATGTTTGAAGGATGGAAGAGAGAGAGAGAGAGAAAAAGAAAGAAACTGAGGCAAATATGTTCCGCAGGATGTGTAATGTTAATGTGTGCATGAATGAACAACGGAGCAGAAATGGGCTGAAGGGAAACAAACAAAAACTGGGTGACCTAGAATGGACATGTGATTACGAACGAAAAGAAGAAGGCTGACGGTCGGGACGAAGTGTCGAGTAGACCAAAGTGGAAGGGACGTACGGAAGGGGAACGAGGGAAGACTTAGGATGAAGGGATGAGAACTGGTCTCAGAAGGTTGGACTTCACGAAGGCGATGACAAAGGCCTAACAAACAATAAATGGCAAGACACCACTGTTCTAGAGAACGACCCGACCAACAAAAGAGCGCACGGAAAAAACTGGCTTAAAATGACATATATATATATATATATATATATATATATATATATATATGTAGTAACCTGCGTAGAGCGATAAATTAAGCCGAATGTCGGTGAGATTTGTATGAAGCTGAGGTGTAATAGAGTTTGTTTGTCCATTGTGCAACTGCGTAAGCAGGAAATAAGCTAAATATTGCACCAACTTGTACAGACGAAGGCACCTGATATTTAATATTTAAACTGGTTTTCAACAGCAAATGCTAATAACAGTCAACTCAACTCTTAATATATGCAGCTTTCTTACACTGGTTTGGTATCAGACATTATTATTAAGCCGACGGTATTTTTTTGGTGATTAGGTGTTTTTGGAATGTTGTGGTCTGCATGCGATGTGACGTCACAGGAAAGGTAAAAACAAAAAAAAAAAACAACAACAACAAAAACAAAAAAGAGGCGAAAGTGAAAACACATTTTCAAGGTGACGAACAACGACCAATGTTGACATGAAACAATAATACTCTTCTGAACGAATGCTCCTTAATATAAAATGTATACATAACAAATGCACGCATACCGATATTTATACATAGAAATACATACTATAATTTATTATAAATTATACTATAATTATATATATGTAGTATGATAAATTATGCTATAATTTTTCTTTTCCTTATACATATAAATATATAAACATACATGTAAACATTCATACACACATTGAGAGTTACTGTAGTAGATACTTATGCATGCTATATATACACATATATATATATACATATATATATTAGTAAATTATCGAAACAAATGTCACGGTTCAATAGAAATGGTGAAGAGAGAGAGAGAGAAGGAAATGTAGATTACCTTAGATAGGGAGGGTTATAGGAGTGTGGTTGCAATGTCTGCACTCGAGCGTAGGAGGGAGCCACTGCAGCAGTGGCTGTAGAGAGACCGAGCTGACCCAAGGAGAGTAAAAAAAAGGAGTGTGGAGTGACGGAGCTGTGGTGTCTGCACTCCAGCGCGGAGGTCAGTTGCAGGAGTGTGGTGGCTGTGGTTGTGGTTGTGGTTGTGGTGGTGGTGGTGGTGGTGTCTGCACGCCAATGTTATGGTGGGAGGGGGTCGGTACAGGAGTGTGGCTGTGACAACTGCACTCCGAGGAGGAAGAGAGAGAGAGAGAGAGAGAGAGGAGTCGCTGTGACTGTGATTGCACTCCGATGTAGGGGGAGCCACTGCAGCAATGCTTAAAGCTCCAGTGTTGTTCTTGACGGCGTTGAAGTTTTAACCCAGAGAAACTCAACGTTTCGTAACCGAACGGAATGGAGAGAAGAGAAGAGAGGAGACGGCGAAAGAAAGAAAAAAAGAGGGACTACGAAGACGAGGGAAGCGAAAGAGCGCAGAGTAGAAGACGGAGTGGGAGGGGGGAAACGATAAAGAGAGGCTTTATAGAGTGGGAGGCGGGGTGGGAGAGAGAGAGAATACTGTGATGTAACAACAGGGCCGAGCGATTAAACGACGATAATGTTTTACACATGAAGAGGGAAGAGAGACAAAAGAAAGGATGGCGAGAAAGTGTGGGGGGGAATAAGGGAAGAGGAGGGAAGACACATGAAATCACAGGGGCTTCTTTACATACCCGAATTTGGATGGCGTATTATATATATATATATATATATACTAGCAGTATCGCACGGCGTTGCTCGGATTTGTAAGGGAAATAACTATATAAGCATTTTTAGAGAGTTATAGCCAAAAAATAGCAAAAAAATGCATTAAAAATGGAAAAAAATGATGGTAAATTTTTTTTTTAAATCGTTGACTCATGGTAGACATTTTTAGAGTTACTTCCCTTATATAATAGCGAAAAAATGCATTAAAATGGAAAAAAATGATGGTAAATTATTTTTTAAATCGTAGACTCATCGTAGACGTGCGCTAATACCCAGAAGTGCTCAATATGAATCACGACTAATAAGATACCCGGTTTTGGTTAAACTGCACCGCAAAATGTGGGAGTAGTTAGGAATCTAAATCGTAGGAGACAGACACATAACTTCACTTTTATATATAAAGATATATATCCTGTTGTTGTTGATGATGATGATGATGATGATGTTGTATTCTACCACTCTCCTTTATCTTCCTCCTCTCCATCATTCTCCCACTTCAAAAACACACACACACTCATGCACACACATACATAAATAAAAAGTGGGATGCGATCCTTATCAGTTTATCAGCCAGGTGTATAATGAGACAGAGGGAGAGGCTAAAGTTTTTGCTGAGGTAAGATTACAAAATGAGGTACGAGAGTTCGATCCCAGCGCTGGGATCAAAGGAAATAATTGTCATCAGTTGCCAGTTCGATAACTGCTCCTCTCCGCCACCACCATCGTCATCTTCTTTCAACACAGGGGAGTTTCTACATGGTCGCTCAACCCGCTAGAAATAGCTACCAAATCTCCTTAAAAATCATCTCTTCTATCTTTACAAAATGACAGGATACGTTATGTACTGCAGTCCTTCATATTCCTAACAAAATGAGATGGTCATGCATGGAATGTCTCTGATCATGGGTCAGCTCAATCAGTGAAGACCTACAGTTAAACAACAACATCGACCACAACCAAAGTCAGAATACAAACCACAAAATAAAAAAAAAGGGAATCTCCACATGGCTTGATATGCTAGAAATAGCATGTGGTTAACAAGCTGACTTTGCAACCACTTGGCTTCAGGTTCAATACCACGGCACAGCACCTTATATATATATAAAGGTACATGGCTCAGTGGTTAGAGTGTCAGGCTTACAATCCTGAGGTAGTGAGTTTGATTCCCAGACCAGGCTGTGTGTTGTGTGTTCTTGAGCAAGACACTTTATTTCATGTTGCTCCAGTTCACTCAGCTGTAGAAATGAGTTGCGACGTCACTGGTGCCAAGCTGTATCGGCCTTTTGCCTTTCCCTTGGATAACATCTGTGGCACAGAGACGGGAGGCTGGTGTGCATGGGCGATTACTGGTCAATGATATCTTCACAAATTGTTTTTTTTGTGAATTATTTGCTACATATTGATATATATATCGCCTGGCCCCCGTGCTGGTAGCACGTAAAAGCACCATCCGCTCGTGTCCGTTGCCAGCCTCGCCTGGCCCCCGTGCCGGTAGCACGTAAAAGCACCATCTGTTCGTGTCCGTTGCCAGCCTCGCCTGGCCCCCGTGCCGGTGGCACGTAAAAACACCATCCGTTCGTGGCCATTTGCCAGCTCTGTCTGGCACCTGTGCAGGTGACACGTAAAGAGCACCCACTACACTCACGGAGTGGTTGGCGTTAGGAAGGGCATCCAGCCGTAGAAACACTGCCAAATCTGACTGGGCCTGATGAAGCCTTCTGGCTTCACAGACCCCAGTTAAACCGTCCAACCCATGCTAGCATGGAAAACGGACGCTAAATGATGATGATGATGATGATTATATATATATATATTATATATATATATATATATATATATATATATATATATATATATAATATATTCATATATATAGAATTTAGAGACAAATTGCTATTTAGTTATTCAATCAATACTGAAACGATATAATCTATAATACCCACAAAAGCATTAAATAGCTGAAGGATTAAAATTAATCAAAGGGCATACGAAGTATGTCTACCTGCTGGAAATAACAGTCAAAACTCCTTTGGCGATTTAAATAAGAGCTTTGACTGTTATTTCCAGCAGGTAGACATACATCGTATGCCCTTTGATTAATTTTAAAATATATATGTATAATTATGATTATGGTGATGATATGTATACGTGTGTGCTTTTGTGTCAGAGTTTGTTCTCACCTATTGATGCTTGACAACCAGTGTTGGTTTATTTACATTCCCCATAACCTACTGGATCAGCAAAAGAGACAATCAGAATAAGTACCAGACTTAGAAAGGAAAAAATTAAGTAAAGGAGCTGATCTGTTTGACTAAAACCCTTCAGGGTGGTGCCCCAGCATGGCCACAGTCTGATGACAGAACAATAAAGCACACCTTGAAGTCTTAGGGACACAGGAGACAATATGCTGCTATGTACACTATGTCCTGAAAAAGCAAAGAAAAAAACAAGACAGTCATGGCTGGAATGCCTCCGATCACAAGTCAGGGTGACCCATGGTAATTTGCTGCAGGCGTGAAACTCTGCATTGAACAACTAAACAAGGAAGTAACAAAGGAAATAAACAACAGGAAACCAGAAAACTGAGAAACACGTATGAAACATAAGCCATAGAGTATAACTGTGAAATAATATACAGAATGATTAGCAGCAGCATCAACAGCAATGCAGCACACACCCACGCTGTAAAATACAGAAAGCTCTTTTATCAGATCATTATCACCCTTTAACATCTGCCTGCCATGCTGTCATGGGTTAGATGGTTTGACAGGAGCTGGCAAGCCAGAGGACTGCACTGGGCTCTGCTATCTGTTTTTGCATGGTTTTCATGATTGGATGCCCTTCTTAATGCTGACCACTTCACAGAGAGGGGCTGGGTGCCTGTTATGTGGCACAACACTGGCAAGGTCTGTCTGGCATGGTTTTCACAGCTGAATGCTCTTCCTAACATCAACCCCTTCACAGAGTGGACTGGGTGCTTTTCATGTGGCACCTGCATGGTGAGGACTGTTCAGCATGGTTTTTACTGTAGGATGCCCTTCATAATGCCAACCATTTTACAGAGTGGACTGGGTACTTTCACCAGCACCAGCAAAGTCTGGTTTTTAAAGCCTTTCTTGAAAAATCTATCACAAAAAAAAAATTCATACAAAAACCATTATTTTGAACCCTTTCTTCCACCAGAATCTGCACCCCCACCAAAAAATATATATATAAATAAGCAATAATAGGCGCAGGAGTGGCTGTGTGGTAAGTAGCTTACTTACCAACCACATGGTTCCGGGTTCAGTCCCACTGCGTGGCATCTTGGGCAAGTGTCTTCAACTATAGCCTCGGGCCAACCAAAGCCTTGTGAGTGGATTTGGTAGACGGAAACTGAAAGAAGCCCGTCGTATATATGTATGTATATATATATGTTTGTGTGTCTGTGTTTGTCCCCCTAGCATTGCTTGACAACCGATGCTGGTGTGTTTACGTCCCCATCACTTAGCGGTTCGGCAAAAGAGACCGATAGAATAAGTACTGGGCTTACAAAGAATAAGTCCTGGGGTCGATTTGCTCAACTAAAGGCAGTGCTCCAGCATGGCCGCAGTCAAATGACTGAAACAAGTAAAAGAGTAATAAGGGGATCTAAAAACTCAAAAGCTTCAAAACCAGACAAAATCACAAAAATATACCTGAAATACTTAAGGCCTGAAGAATTACTACACTCACCAATATCTAAAGCTACTGATACGAACACTGTCAATTCCTAGAATTTGGAAGCTAAGTAAAATCATAACATTTCTAAGGCCCAACAAAATCCCAACTGAAGTAACATTACACCCCTCCTAAGCACACCCTCATGTGCTTTTCCAAATCATAACATGGATCTGGAAGGCCTAGCCACCTTACTGTTACACGACAGCTTCAACAACAGAAAATAAACCTTCCATATGTATGTGTAAACAGTAGCAAACAAAAAAAGGGAAGATCAATACTTTTTTAAATTTCGGAAAAGCTAGTAAACACACAAATTCGCAATTGGTTTCATAAATACGGTTAACCATCAGCTAAATTCTGTGAAAAATCTAAGTTTGTACAACGGTCTTAATAAAAGTTAATAACACTAACACTAGTTTCATCCAAATGTCTCACATGCAAAATAAGAGAAAATTGAAACCAAAAAATGCTTCAATTGACTCAAAACCATAAAAATGAATGAAAGAAATGTAAATAGGAACTTAATACAATTAGTGTGATGTTGGTAGACCTTGGTTGGAGATCACCTCTGCACATCAATTGCCACAAGACATAACAAGTTTCCTACACAAGTCAGGTGTTACTTTCTTCCATTCCTCTTCTAATATCTCCCATAAATTCATCGTAGTAAGTAGTTGGTGCCCTTTGTGGTACTTTGTCTCCAAGTATCTTCCAAAGGTTTTCAATTGGGTTCAAGTCTGGACTTTGTGCTGGCCACTTCATTGCTTGGATATTTTGTTCACTAAAGAATCCAGTGACACGTTTTGCAGTATGACAAGGGGCATAATCTTGCATGAAAATGCACAGCTGATTCAGAAATGCTTGTAATGATGGGATCACAGGCTGTCTAACCAAATTCAAATAGATATTAGCATTAATAATCCCTTTAATCTGCACTAGAGGGCCAACTCCTTCAGAAGAAATCATTACCCACACCATGACAACTTCCTCCTCCAAACTTGGCAGACTTCTTCAGCCTTTGGATTTTAGCCGATCTCCTCTGAAGCGCCTGACATACTCTCTACCATCTGAACCTACTACAATGTTTGAAATTTCCAGAAATTTCTGAAGGAATCTAATCATTCTCTTATTTTGCACATGAGACATTTGGACAAAACTAATGTATGTGTTATTAACTTTTATTAAGACCATAGTAAAATATTAGGTTTTCCCCCATAATTTAGCTAACAGTTTAACTGTATTTACGAAACCAATTACGAATTTGTACATTCACAAGCTTTTCCAACATTTAAAAAAATATTAATTGTTCTCTTTTTTAGCTTGCTACTGTATATATATATATATATATATATATATATATTATATATATATATATACTTAAAATAAATTCAGTACAAGGAAAACCAATTTTTGTATATATACACACACACATTGGATTGGATTGGATTGCCTATGTTCAGTCAACTGCAGGATGAAGGCCTCAGCATATTCTTTCCACCAACTGCAGTCTGATGAGGGGGCCATGAACTTGAGTTTCAGATTATACTGGTTCGATGAGCTTACTCAGCCACACTGGCTCATAATGGCTCGGCAGAGGGGTGTAATTTTTTTTTTATACTCTTACCCAGGATTAGTATACTCTTATCCAGGAGTAGTTATTACATTGACCCCAGTGCTCAACTGGTACTTATTTTATCAACTCCGAAAGGATAAAAGGCAAAGTCGGCCTCAGCAGAATTTGAATGTATGAATGGACGAAATACTGAATGTATGAATGGACGAAATACTGTGAAGCATTTCGCCTGGTGTGCTAACAATTCAGCCACCTCAACACCTTAATTATATTTTACATATTTATATTTACATATCACATATTTTTAGACATTAAGAAAATCTCAAATGTAGGAGAATAATTGTGAAAACAGCTTTAGAAAATTGGGTAAAGTATCCCTATAAACAGAAAAGGTGTTGGGAAGGGCATCCAGCTGTAGAAACCTTGCTAGATTGGATTGGATAAGCCTTCTGGCTTGCCAGTCTTCAGTCAAACCGTCCTACCCATGCCAGCATGGAAAACGGACGTTAAACGATGATGATGATGATGACGATGATGATGATGAATGCCTTGCATTAGTTGAAAGATTTTAGGAGTGGTCTATATTTTCAGCTAAGCTAATCAGTTATGTAGAATTATCTCCCTTGGCTCTTAAACTGCTTGCATTACTACAAACAGTTCAGCCGGTGTGTAATTCAAGTAAATTAAAATAAAACAAATATTTGACAAAGCCACATGGAAGTCAGACACAGTAACTCACCATTAAAAATCCAAGGCATTTCATATACCAGCATTAATCCTGTAAGAAACATAAAGAAATACAACTTAGATTAAAGGGAACGAGGTGGAAACAGTTATAAAGAAAACAGACTTTCTTTTACCATTAGGATTCTTTAAAGCTAGCAAAAAATACATTAGCTACAATAAAAAGTGATCCCTTTTTAGCTTTAAAATATTCCTACAAAACACCACAGCAATATAATACAGTTTGATCCCACATGATGATCCTTAAAGATTGTACCAACAGTGTAATCCATTAAAAAATTAATCCAGCAGTATGACCCCTATAAACCATTCCAATATTACAAGCAATTTGATCATTATAAATTACCCCTGTGTTACAATACAATGTGGTTGGTATATATTACCCATGACCCTTAAGAATTAATAAACATGATCACTAACCATGTATAGGTTAAGGAAAACAAGGATAGAAGTTATTTCTTTGTCGAAGTTAACTGTTAACAAACCCCGTGTCGTTAAGACAGAAAATACTCACCTAAAATACATGGGTAGTTAGATTTGAAACAGTTTATGCAAAATCTGATGAAGTCCATGTCCTGAAATGATATTGAGATATCATGTAGGATCGTTTGTAACAATATGGTGGTAACAAGCCCCACTCTTTCTCTCTCGACTTTTTATAATCAAGCAACCCTCACCTTATTCTCACAAACTGCTGCCGCCACCATCTTGGGCATTAAACACACACTGAACAGAAATAAACAGCTACAAAACAGTTACTGAACAAATCTAAACAGCAGCAAAACAGATACTTAACAGTTTAAACCACAAATCAAACAAAACAGATATTGAACAGATGTCAACAGTAACAGAAACAGATGCTTAACAGATGTAGACACCAATGAAACAGATCTTTTTAACACAGAGACAGTAACAAAACAGATACTGAATACATGTAGAGAGCAACAAAATAGATAATTAACAGATTATCCAGTAACAAAACAGATACTTAACAGTTTAAACCACAAAGCAACAAAACAGATATTGACCAGATGTCAACAGTAACAGAAACAGATGTTTAACAGATGCAGACACCAACAAAACAGATCTTTTTAACACAGAGACAGTAACAAAACAGATACTGAATACATGTAGAGAGCAACAAAATAGATAATTAATAGATTATCTAGTAACAAAACAGATATTTAACAGATGCATACTGAAACAAAAGAGAGATAATGGCTGATGCCAGCCGTCTGAAACCCGATTGAAATTACCTGAGGTAGCAAAAAATCAAAAGAGAAAATCACAAAAGGGAATTACCAAATTCGCAAGCCCAGCACCATCCATATCAAACAACAGCATTAGTGGTTCACCAGGGTTTTCTTGAAAGGCTTTTTCTATGTGCCAAGCAAAGAACTTTTTCACCGTCAGCAGATAGTGACTGTCACCTTTGCGGTGCAATTTAACTTGGGTGATCACTGCAAACAAAACAGAATTTACTTCAACAAAATAATGCTATCAGATATTTACAGATAACTCTTACATACATCTCTATTTTTTTGTTCTTTTAATCCACTGGTAGACAGTATCAACCAGTGGAATTTGTTGTTGAGACAGAAAAGAATTTCAAACTTATGAAATTGTCTATATTGTGTAATGAATTCACTAAATATTTTAAATAATTTATCAACTTTAAAATCTCTTTTCAATAGCACAATCTACACAAGCAGTTCGCAACCTTATCCCTCAAGCATCCTTTCTGACGACCCTTGAAAGTCTTCTTTCTATGATTATAATAAATTTCTCTTTAATTGGGTTGTGCTTTATTTTTATTGGTGCAGCCCTCCCGAAAAAATCCAGGTTTTGGATTTGCCAGAGATATTAAAAATATTGAGAACCACTGACCTAAAGAGTTAACTTTTTATATACAGCAGTATACACAATCATAAAAGCTTTCAGGTGCAACAGTTTATATAAGCAGAGTCTTTTTTTGATAGAACAATGCATACAAATACATCTTTGATACAGCAGTCCACAGCAGTATAATCTCTTTTTGATATAACACTTTAAATAAATATAGCTCTGTTTTGTTTTTTTACATAAAAAGCACCATCCGATCGTGGCCGTTACCAGCCTCACCTGGCCCCCATGCTGGTTGCACGTAAAAAGCACCATCTGATCGTGGTCGTTGCCAGCCTCGCCTCGCCCCCGTGCCGGTGGCACGTAAAAAGCACCTTCCAATCGTGGCCGTTGCCAGTCTCGCCTGGCACGTAAAAAGCACCATCCGATCGTGGCTGTTGCCAGCCTTACCTGGCCCCCGTGCCGGTGGCACATAAAAAGCACCATCCGATCGTGTCCATTGCCAGCCTTGCCTGGCCCCCGTGCCGGTGGCACGTAAAAAGCACCATCCGACCCTGGCCGTTTGCCAGCCCCATCTGGCAACTGTGCCGGTGGCATGTAAAAAGCACCCACTACACTCACGGAGTGGTTGGTGTTAGGAAGGGCATCCAGCTATAGAAACATTGCCAGATCAGACTGGGCCTGGTGCAGCCTTCTGGTTGAACCGTCCAACCATGCTAGCATGGAAAGCGGACGCTAAATGATGATGATGATAATGATGATATATAAAGGATGTGTTCACTGGGCCAGTTCAATAGAATAGTCTAAACAAATCCTTTGTGTGGAGTACAATTTCTTCATCAACATCTATTAAAATGAGTAACGAATTCAGATGGCAGAAAGCATCAATGCTAGTTTCAGTAAATGACCACTCACTGGTCAAAGTTGAATATGTTCTATGCTAAAACACCTCTAGTCTCTTCCACACGCTTAGCATTGCAATGATATTCACATGACATGTCCTACTCTGTGGTCTGAAGAACTTTTGCCAGTCTACACTCAGAGTTCGACTCAGAAAGGATTATGCTGTTACCCACGTAGTTTTGGTTTCCAAATCTTCTTGCAACATTTCAGAAGAATTCTGACTAATGACTAATTAGATAATATTAATCAGAAATGAGGATATTTACTAATCCAGATGTTCGTTTATTCTAATACCAAAATGATATCTAACAAACCAAAATATTCTTTGTTTTACATTCAAATTCCTGAAGTGTGACCACTAAACCATTCCAGTCCTGATTTGGGTATTCACCAGGAACCAACTATATTAGTTCAGCCAATCTTCACAATGCCCCATCTTGACAAAACAGCTCAAGAGAATCCTAATTATTTAAATATAAATCTGACTTAACTCAGATATATCATAAAAAATGGCACGGCAGCAACAGAAATGCACAAAACCAGTAGTAATTGAACATTTTGCTTAACATAAAACTTCAGATAATTCCAGAAGTATTTGTTAAAATAATGGAATCTACTCACAGACTTTGTGTCCATCTTTGTCTGTATTATGGAAAAATATTGCACGTTGTTCCCACATTTTATCATCAAAGGTATCGTCCGATAAATCTGAAAGCAAAATGGAAGCGAATTAAATTACAATATATAACCCGTTACTATAATTCTTCAACCAATGCGTTCGTGACCAAGCTGGAGCACATTTGAAGGCCAGTCGCCTATCATTTCAAGATGATGAGCCTTTAGAGCAGGCATGGGGCAACTTTTCTTGAGAAGCAGGCCACAAGGCCACATGAGACATGGCTCATCATCACAAGCCACACTTCTAAAAAAAGTTCAAAGATAATTTTTCATTAGCCATGCCATTCAGAAAGTGCCACAGGTTGCAGTTTTCCCAGGACTGGTTTAGAATGACCAATGACTAGCAAATCTCCAACACTGGTGTTCACAGTGCTTATGTCGATATTCTCTGAAAATACCAATGTTGAGAGTGTGTTTTTTTTTTCTTTCTTTTTCTTTTACTTGTTTCTGTCATTTGACTGCGGCCATGCTGGAGCACCGCCTCTAGTCGAGCAAATCGACCCCAGGACTTATTCTTTGTAAGCCCAGTACTTATTCTATCGGTCTCTTTTGCCGAACCGCTAAGTGACGGGGACGTAAACACACCAGCATCGGTTGTCAAGCAATGCTAGGGGGACAAACAGAGACATACACACACATATATATATATATATACATATATACGACAGGCTTCTTTCAGTTTCCGTCTACCAAATCCACTCACAAGGCATTGGTCGGCCCAGGGCTATAGCAGAAGACACTTGCCCAAGATGCCACACAGTGGGACTGAACCTGGAACCATGTGGTTGGTTAGCAAGCTACTTACCACACAGCCACTCCTGCGCCTGTGTCTATATTTACGTTGACATTATCTTGTGTATATTCTTGACTTAAAATCCTTTCATTTTCTAAAGTCCGTTTCTTCCTTTTGGCATTTTATTTGCTTTTCAACTCCATCTGAGCAAATTACTTCAATAGATAATCATTATTAAAATTTCCTAAGAACAGGCACACCTGTATGGTAAGAAGTTTGCTTCCCAGCCACGTGGTTCTGGGTTCAGTTCCACTGCATGGCACCTTGGGCAAGTGTCTTCTACTACAGCTTTGGGCCAACCAAAACCTTGTGAGTGGACTTGGTAGAGAGGAAACTGAAAGAATCCCATCATGTGTGTGTGTGTGGGTGGGTGTATTGTTTGTGTCTGACCCCCCCACCACCACTACCACTACCACTTGAAAACTGGTGCTGGTGCTGGTGCTGGTTTGTTTACAGCTCAGTAACTTAGCAGTTCAGCAAAGTACCAGACTTCAAAAAATAAATACTACTCAACTAAAAGCCCTCCAAGATGGTGCTCCAGCCTGGACACAGCCTAATGACTGAAACGAGTGAAACAATAAGTCTAAGTATACCTTGTGCCAATCAGCCACCACCACCGCCCACTTAAACATTTACCTTTGTCCATTTTCTTACTGGACTGGTCCTCAAAATGAACAATCGGTAACATTAAGGTCAGCTTGTCCAAAATTAAACAAGTCTTATTTCAAAGTGACTCAGATCCTCACTTCGGTCCCCTTCTTTGATAATTATCAGACACCAACCAGCCTCCTACTTTCGACCCCAATCTCCAGCTTGTAACCATGACTATGTGCCTTCTTAGAGAATGCCCCACCATTTACCATAATTCTAATTACCCCCAGATTGTCTTAGATTGTATTATCTTAGCTGAAATAAGGAAAGAGGATTTCAAGTTTTTACTGATAAGCATCTAGACAGCAACACAAACCCTTAAACTGATTTAAGGTGAAAGGATTGACGCTAATAATTTATATGTTTTAACTATAACAATACAGAATATTCTCCTGACGTTTCTGTTAAATTAGTGGAGGCTAAAAACCAAAATTGTGACATGATAATAATAATAATAATGAAGAAAAGAAGTATTTAATGTTTTGAGTTGAGTCTTTCAGGAAAGGGAGGAGGAAGCGTAGGGGAAGAGGCAGAAATGATGAGGTAAGGAGGACAAGGTGTTGCAAAATATTACACTGGATGCTTTACTGTTTCCACTGATGGAGGTTAATCAGTCTTTTAAGCCCATCCTTTGTACTTTTAGCTGAATTATATATTGGTTGGTGCAGACATGGCTGTGTGGTTAAGAAGCTAGTTTTACTAGTAAGCAATTTCGAGTTCAGTCCCACTGCATGGCACCTTGAGCACATGATGCTAGACCAACTAATGGCTTGTGAGTGAACTTGGTAGATGGAAAATCATCATCATTTAAAAATTTGCAAGTATACATACATACATACATACATACATACATACACACATGCATATACATATATGTAAGGGTAAAGATCCCCTTCTATTACAAATGACCGCGGGACTACTCCTAGAAAGTTCCCCTCTGATGCGCAAGTCTGGGCAAGGTTGTTTATGGAAGGCCAGTAGTCACCTGTGCATACCAGCCCCAGCTTTCTATGCCACCGATTTTATCCAAAGGAAAGGCAAAAGCCAATACAGCTTGGTGCCAGTGATGTCACAACTCATCCCTACGGCTGAGGAAACTGGAGCAACGTGAAATAAAGTGTTTTGCTCAAAAACACAACACACAGCTCAGTCCAGGAATTGAACTCACAACCTCATGATTGTAAGCCTGACACTCTAACCACTGAGCTATGCACCTTCACAATATGTTGTGTGTGTGTGTGTGTGTGTGTGTGCTAGGGAAGATTTTTTGTTATATATATATTAAAAGTACTGGAACAGATCTGTTCAGATGAACCCTGCAAGGTGGTGCTCCAGCAAGGCCACAGTCCAGTGACTGAAACAAGTAAAAGATAAAAAAAAGAAGAAGAATCCCCAGGTGGCACAGAGATATTTGACTCAAGACTTCAGTTTCAGTTCAAGGTTTTTCTTTCAATTTGCCACACCTTCCGAAAACAGACAATTCACTTCAAAACGAGACCATGAATTCAACCCTGGACATGCTGGACTTCGCTGTTATATACGACAGATAAGGGTTATATATCCCCTGTTATATACGAAAGATAAGGGTTCCGCAATTTTTTCCTTGTTGAATAATCTGCACTGATTATTTGTTTATATCGATCAAACATTTGTGTTGTACATTATCTCACGTCTTCCATCAAATCGGCATTGCTTGTACAGGTGCACAGGTGTGCCACATGTTAGATGTCAAAGTGATTACAGAGCAACATGGGATGGAGTCTTTTGATGAAGAACACAGTGCACCGCCCAGTCCAGGAACTGAAACCACAATCTTGCGATCACAAGTGCAATACCCTAACCACTGGGTCATATGCTTTCCACAGTCCATCATAAATAGGTCAGGAAAAGAGGTAAGGAGTAAAAGCTGATTACAATCAGGAAGTAGGACGAACATACAGGTGATAAGAGCAGAAAAAATGAGGTTAACAGAAACGAAAAAAGACACAGTAATTAATCTGTTAAGGACTTGGCTTAAAAATACAGATATAGACCTGATTGTTATAGGTTCAAATATCACCAGGAATGTTATTCTTTAAGGATAAATAAAGTCTCTAAGATTAATTCAATATTTTTTCTATTTCTTTTTATGTTGTTGTTGTTATTATTATTATTATTATTCAGGTCACTGCTTGGAATCGAAGTCAAAATCTTGGGGTTAGTAGCCCACACTCTTAACCACTATACCATATGCCCGCAGCATATGGCACAGTGGTTTATATTTTGAGTTACATATATATGGGTGGCACCAAAATAGGTGGTCAAGAGCATGGGCTACTAACTCCAAAATTCCGAGTTTGATTCCAAGCAGTGATCTGAATAATAATAATAATAATAATAATAATAATAATAATAATAATAATAACAACAACATTGAAAAATACCTCAGGAATGAGAACCCAGGATCGAAACTTCCCCAAGACACCTGATGAAGGCTGGAGGGTATATCAGCCGAAACGTTGTGCTAACAACAAATAAAATGAGGATAAATATCCGTCAAATGTAAATAATAATAATAATAATAATAATAATAATAATAATAATAATATAATAATAATGATGATGATGATGATGATGATGATGATGATGATGATAATAATAATAATAAGAATAATAATAATAATAATAATAATAATAATAATAACAACAACATTGAAAAATACCTCAGGAATGAGAACCCAGGATCGAAATTTCCCCAAGACACCTGATGAAGGCTGGAGGGTGTATCAGCCAAACGTTGCGTTGACAACAAACAAGATGAGGACAATTATCCGTCAAATGTAAATAATGTACATAATTCCTCATCTCTTAAATATAGAACAGAAATCAATGTATTTCATTATAAAGTAACAATACTTGCCATTTATTTGGTATTCCATCCTCCATTTTAATGACTCGTGAATTAAGGAGGCAACTTCTTCAACTTTGGCTTTAGGCTGGTGTCTGCAGTAGAGCTCCAAGAGAAAATCATCGGTCTTAATCCGTTCCAAATCTCGGTCATCGTAGCAACCTTTCTCAATGTTATCTACAAAGAAATAAAATAACCAGACATGTAAGTATTTCCTACAGTGTAGTATATATGTAGGGGTGTGTGGCTAAGTGGTCACAGTGTTGGAATTGTGATCGTAAGATTGTGATTTCAATTCTTGGGCCAGGCGACGTGTTGTGTTTTTGAGCCAAACACTTCATTTCAAGTCGCTCCGGTCCACTCAGCTGGCAAAAATGAGTAATTCTGTGACAGACTGGTGTCCCATCCGGTCGGAGGTGGATGGAATATACACATCGTGGAAACCAGGAAACTGACACCATGGGTCTATATGACTGGACAAGGATCACAGAGTTGTAAATATTGAGGGCATCTATCATGGGCGGAGGTTGTAACAGTGTAAGAGACACTGGCCTGAGTTGCATGCAGAGCCAGATTAAGGCCCATAGAGACCCTAAGCACTTAATAGATTTTGGTGCCACCCATATATATGTAACTCAAAATATAAACAATAATAAACCATAAAATAAATTTTCATCTTTCAAAGTGAAACAAAATTAACAGAAAGCTGGAAAATAATGATTATTTTTGTATACTCGCCCCACTTATATTTCAAATCTATATTTGAAAGGTTTTCTCCTACTTAACTGCAAAATTTTTGAATAGATCCTCAAAATTAATCTTACGAAATCTGCTTCTATGCTTGCAAGAGATAAAGGTATCCCGAATATTATTTTAGCAAGTAAAAAGTTATTTCTTTTGTGCAGTAGACCATTTACCATTTCTGTGGAGCTCCCACATCCCTTGGTGCCCTAACTATGTGCTTATTTTGCTTAAAGGCTCATCCGGCTCTAGTTGTATGTAATATTGGAGACATTGAATAATGTGTATATATTTTGCATATAGTGAATGGGGTTTTGATACACATGTACACATGGAGCAATTCACAGTAGCATGTGTAAATTTAATTGATATTTGGGCCTCATGGAGGCAATGACAAATGACTGAGATCTTCAGCAATATACTATCAAGCCAAGTGTAATCAAAGTTGTGGAGGATACTGGTATCATGCAACAGGCACCAAGGGTGCTGGTGGCACTTAAAAGCACCTATTACACTTTCAGAGTGGTTGGCATCCATCCATAAAAACCATGCCAAATCAGACTGGAGTCTGGCACAGCCCTCAGCTTACCAGCTCTGGTCAAACAGTCCAACCCATGCCAGCATGGATAATGGACGTTAAATGATGATGAAAATGAAGATGTTGATTTCTTGTCTCATTTTGATACATACTCAAACTATTGTGTTCAAGCTATGGGTAAGGGGGAAAAAGAAAAAAACCATATACCCAAGGCAGTGTTTTGGATGCTAAACACAAATCACAGGAGGGCTGATATATGTAATATATCGAACTGAAAAACTTTGAGATCGATGGAGATTATCCAAGCAATCTGTAGACAAAAATCCGTGTAGTGATGTTTAAAATCTAAAAAAAAAACAAGAAAAGAAAGGAAGATAATGAAGATCAGTTAAATGAAATCTTTTAGCGATGCAGGTGCAGGCATGGTTGTGTGGTAAGAAGCTTGCTTACAAACCACATGGTTCCAGGTTCAGCCCCATTGTGTGGCATCTTGGGCAAGTGACTTCTACTATAGCTTCGAGCCAACCAAAGCCTTGTGAGTGGATTTGGTAGACGGAAACTGAAAGAAGCCTATCGTATGTATGCGTGTGTGTGTGTGTTTCTCCCCTACCACTACTTGACAACCGGTGTAGGTTTGTTTACAACCCTATAGCTTAGTTCAGCAAAACAGACAACAGAATAAAAAGCAAACTTCAAAAAGAATACATTCAAGGTTCAATTCCTTCAACTAAAAACTCTTCAAGGCAGTGCCCCAGCATGGCCAGTCTAAAGAAGCAGATTAGATTGTATCTGGTCTAAAAGCAGCTGGAAAAAACAACAGACATGTTTCAGTCTTATAAGTTTTTCTCAGCTAAGCATATTCGTCTCTGTTGACAAAACAAAGAGTGATCACTAGATACGGAAATAGATTAAATGTATTGATATTGATTATTAATATCAATAATATGAGCAAGTAAAATACCGTGATGTAGTTTACTACATACTTAACGCATAAAGC
>NC_043009.1:63691344-63703844 GCF_006345805.1 Octopus sinensis
ACCATATTTAATGAATATAATGTTAAATATTCTAAATAACAATGAATGTGGTGAGATTAAAAAAAATAATAGAATCTGTGCCAACAATTAATAAATATTATTCTTTTTTTTTTTTTGCAGTAAGTATGGAAGATAATTCCAGGATATGCTCAAACCTCGAAATATTTCATTTTCCCCCTTACACCAACAATTGTACATTCTTTACCCAGAGATTCTTTCATTGCTAATGCAGCAAACACACTGAAGGTTATGCCTTGCTGATGGGGTCATAATAAGACTGAAACATGTTTAGACTTATCTCCAGTATATGCCAAGAAACAAAATGAAAATAGTATTAGCCAATGAAAAATATTGTTTCCCACATTCTGTAAAATTATTTCCAATAAATTATTGAATGTTTCCTTCACTAAATTCGTTAACCTCACCTTAACCCTAGACTAACTTTTACAATAATACACTGCTACATAAGGCAAGTGTTGTTATGACAGAAAGTTATATAAGGTGAGGTTTTATCAAAATAAGTAAATACATAAGTTAAATGTAGTCATAAATGATAGCTATATAAGGCAAGTTATGCCGAAATGTGCAGCCATATAAGTAAGGTAGGTTATGCTGAAATAGGCGGCCATATGAGGCAGGTTATGCCGAAATAGGCAGCCATATAACTAAGGCAGGTTATACCAACATGGGCGGCCATATGAGGCAGGTTATGCCAAAATAAGCAGCCATATAAGGCAGGTCACTCCAAAACAGGTGGCCATATAAGGCGGGTCATGCCAAAACAGGCAGCCATATAAGGCAAGTCACGTCAAAACAAGCCGTCATATGAGGCGAGTCACGTCAAAACAGGCAGCCATATAAGGCAAATCACGTCAAAACAGGCAGCAATATAAGGCAAGTCACGTCGAAACAGGCAGCCATATAAGGCGAGTCCTGTCAAAATAGGCGACCATATAAGGCGAGTCACGTCGAAACTGGGAGCAATACAAGGCAAGTCACATTGAAACAAGCAGTAATATAAGGCAAGTCACGTCGAAACAGGCAGCCATATAAGGCGAGTCCTGTCAAAACAGGCGACCATATAAGGTGAGTCACGTCGAAACTGGGAGCAATACAAGGCAAGTCACGTCAAAACAAGCAGTAATATAAGGCGAGTCACGTCAAAACAGGCGAGCATATAAGGCGAGTCATGTCGAAACTGGGAGCAATACAAGGCAAGTCACATCAAAACAAGCAGTAATATAAGGCAAGTCACGTCGAAACAGGCACCCATATAAGGCGAGTCTTGTTAAAACAGGCGGCCATATAAGGCGAGTCACGTCGAAACTGGTAGCAATACAAGGCAAGTCACGTCGAAGCAAGCAGTAATATAAGGCGAGTCACGTCAAAACGTGGCCATATAAGGCGAGTCATGTCGAAACAGGCGGCCATATAAGGCGAGTCATGTCGAAAATAGCAGCAATATAAGGCGAATCACATGAAAACAGGCAGCGATATAAGGGGAGTCACCTCAAAACAGACAGCAATATAAGGCGACTCACATCGAAACTGGGAGCAATACAAGCCAAGTCACATCGAAGCAAGCAGTAATATAAGGCGAGTCACGTCAAATAAGGCGAATCACGTCGAAACAGGCGGCCATATAAGGCAAGTCATGCCGAAAATAGCAGCAATATAAGGCGAATCACATCAAGACAGGCGGCCATATAAGGGGAGTCACCTCAAAACAGACAGCAATATAAGGCGAGTCATGTCGAAACAGGTGGTAATATCCGGCAGCTATGTAAGTTGTATCAAAATATGCAGCTACATGAGGCAAGTTTTTAAACATGATAAACATCCACAAAATAAAACAGCCAAATTATGATTCTGAATTGTATTTCAGGTCATTGAACCAAGCAATCATAAAAGAACTGCTGCTGTTGCTATTGCTGCTGTTGCTGCTGCTGCACTATGTTCACTCCCACCCGTCCTACACATCACTCCATGGTTAATGTCATATGTGATATGAGGTTGTTGTGACATCTGTAAGCCATATAAGCTGAGAGAAAGCAAGTGCATGTTCAAGTTAAATCTGTAAACAAACACAGAATTCTAAAAAAAAATCTGTCTGGGAAACAAGAAAGAATCCAAAACTAAGTGAAATATCGACAACTGGTTAAGTTGCTGTGAGATAAGAATTCGAAATTATCCATCTGGGGATCACACACACACACAGACACACACACATGAATACAAGGAACAGGGTAAGAGGTTTGTGATTGGAAAAAGAGTAAACAATCTGCCAAAAGACTTACAAGAAGATAGACAGAAAAACAA
Source organism: Octopus sinensis (assembly GCF_006345805.1). Classification (NCBI taxonomy): domain Eukaryota; kingdom Metazoa; phylum Mollusca; class Cephalopoda; order Octopoda; family Octopodidae; genus Octopus; species Octopus sinensis. Next base: position 63,693,664 of record NC_043009.1, read on the forward strand.
ACAGACACACAGGCAGGCAGGCAGAGTTATGATAGCTGACTGATGGTTGAAGAATAAAGGTGATGGCTTATGCTAAGCAGAATTATCAATATTGAATTAGTGGCTTTCATAAGTGAACAGTGTAATAGATATTTTATTGAACAACAGCAATGATGATAGATCACAAAATGTCTACAACACAGACACCAGGCACACAGACACCAGGCACACACACCACACACACACACACATATATATATATATATATATATATATATAATATATATATATATATATATACATACATACACAAACATACACACACATACAAACTTGCTGCTAGGTGTATATATATATATATATATATATATATATATATATATTATATATATATATATATTATATATATATATATGTATACACACACACATAGAATGTGGCAGTTTACAGGCAATACACATGTGTTTATGACAGGTGATGTATACATTATCATTGTGACAGGTTGGTACACATTGCCCTGCTGACAGACAGGCATACAGGCTCTGTACTTCTGACTAATAGGAATGGTAACTGCATAGACAGTCATTGTCATAGAAACAGGAACTCCCTCTCTCTTTCTCTTTCTCTGTATATATATATATATATATATATATATATATATATATATAGTCATCCAGAATTAAGCTAGTCAACATGGAATGAAAAGAATTATGCATCTGACTGCAAATGGAAAATACTAGTAACTAGAGCACCCAGAGAGCGCAAACCTCCTCCAAGGCAACACCAACCTCCTCTCAACGATTAGCCAGAGATGATTTTTAGAATGAGAATACCTGAAATAAACTTGACTGCTCTCACAAATGAGAATACTAAAAATGAACTCGACTGCTCTCCAAAATTAAGTAAAAAAAAAAATGGAAAAATAATCCAGAATCCTTGTTTGGTACTGGATTATTTTTCCATTTTTCTAATCATTTTGTGTCAATCACGAGGCAAAACATCCCTGAAAGTTTCATCGAAATCCATCCAGCGGTTCTTGAGATATCTTGTATATGGACAAACAAACAAACGCAACCGAAAACAATACCTCCACCATCACTAAGGTGGAAGTAAAAATTACCATTGTTCATACATTCAAATATGCATTTATGTATGTAGATATGTATGTGTAGTGGCTAAGAGGTGGTTCCACACTCTTCAAAAAATCCTGGAATTCCTGAAGCAGAGCCCATACCAGATGCAGTTTAGAGTCATAGAAGCGCTGAGCAATGTGAGATGAAGTGCTTTCCAATAAAACACAATGCATTGCCCCAGTGCAGGAATCAAGCCTACGATCTCACTATTGGGTGTGAAACACCCTAACCACTAGGCCATGTGCCCTCACATCATAATCCTTTTATTTATAGGCACAGGGCCTAAAATTCTGGTAGGGGTGGGGCTAGCTGATTCTTATTTCTTTATTGCCCACAAGGGGCTAAACATAGAGGGGACAAACAAGGACAGGCAAAGGGATTAAGTCGATTACATTGACCCCAGTGCGCAACTGGTACTTAATTTATTGACCCCGAAAGGAGGAAAGGCAAAGTCAACCTCAGCAGAATTTAAATTCAGAACGTAGCGGCACAAGAAATACCTATTTCTTTACTACCCACAAGGGGCTAAACACAGAAGGGACAAACAAGGACAGACAAACAGATTAAGTCCATTATATCGACCCCCGTGCATAACTGGTACTTTTTAATCGACCCTGAAAGGATGAAAGGCAAAGTCGACCTCAGCGGAATTTGAACTCAGAACATAGCAGCAGACGAAATACTGCTAAGCGTTTCGCCCGGCGTGCTAACGATTCTGCCAGCTCGCCGTCTTTAACGGGGCTAGCCGATTCCATCAACACCAGTACCCAACTGGTACTTATTTTATCAACCCTGAAAGGATGAAAGGCAAAGTCGACCTCGGCAGTATTTGAACTCAGAATGTAAAGACAGATGAAATACCTATTTCTTTATTACCCACAAGGGGCTAAACACAGAGGGGACAAACAAGGACAGACATAGGTATTAAATCGATTACATCGACCCCAGTGCATAACTGGTACTTAATTTATCGACCCCGAAAGGACAAAAGGCAAAGTCGACCTCGGCGGAATTTGAACTCACAACGTAACGGCAGATGAAATACCGTTAAGCATCTCGCCCGGCATGCTAACGATTCTGCCAGCTCACTTCCTTACGCCCTCACATCATAATGATGACCATTATAATAATCAACACCTTTGTCATCACAACCATCACCATCGCTGTCATGTTTAAAGTAAACATCAGACACAAAATAAAATCTTTATTTTTTTTGGTTTTTGTTTTTGTTTTCAGATATCACTTGACATTTTCAGTTCTTCTCAAAAATTGCTTCTCCTCTCTCTCTCTCTTTCTCTCTCTCTTTCTCTCTCTCTCTTTCCTCTGTCATTTACCTGCCTCCCTTCCTCCCTCTCTCTCTGTCTTTGTCCATGTCTGACATTTGACTGATACAGACACTACAACTGGCAGCTTGCCTGGGGACTGAACTCACAGAAGCAGTAAAATAATAATAATAATAATAATGATAATAATAATAAAAACAGTGGTGGTGGTGGTGGTAATGGTGGTGGTGGTAGTGGTAGTAGTAGTAGTAGTAGTAGTAGTAGTAGTAATAGTAGTAGTAGTAGTAGTAGTAGTAGCGGTGGTGGTGGTAATGGTGGTGGTAGTAGTAGTAGTAGGCAACCCAGTGAGTGTGTTGGTATTATGCATGTTATAGAAGTTTAGTTATCACAGGGAGAGAGAAAGAGAGAGAGAGAGAGACAGTATAGCATACGTACAGCAATCACGAAAGCCATTGAGTACATCTGACAGAGAGCACCAAGTATGTGATATGTAGAGAGTTACTCGGAGACAGTGTCGTATGTGTTGTTATCACACAAGTCGCCTGGTGTGTACAACCATCACACAGACAGCGCAATGTAGTTACCACATAAAAGCCCAGTGTGTATAATTATTACACAACTATTCCAGTGTGAAGGTGCATGGCTCAGTGATTGGAGTGTTGGGCTTACAATAATAAGGTAGTGAGTTCAATTCTTGGACCGGGCTGTGTGTTGTGTTCTTGAGGAAGACACTTTATTTCATGTTGCTCCAGTTCACTCAATCTATAGAAATGAGTTGTGGTGTCACTGGTGCCATGCTGTATCGGCCCCTTTGCCTTTCCCTTGGATAACATCTGTGGCATGGAGAGGGGAGGCTGGTATGCATGGGTGACTGATGGTCTTCCATAAAACAACCTTGCTCAGATTCGTCCCTTAGAGGGTAACTTCCCAGGTGCAGTTCCATGGTCCTTCATGACCGAAGGGGGTCTTTACCCTTTTATTCCAGTATGTATAATTATCACATGGACAGTTCAACATGTAGAGTTATCACTCAAACACCCCATTATGTGGTGTTATCACATAGACAGCAAAGTATATAATCAGGGGTTGGACAAAATAATGGAAGCACCTCGCATCATAGCATCATAATTTTGAAATATCTATAAAACCATCAAAAATTTGTTTATTTTTATGTTTTTTTTATTTATTAATGTTGCTTAATATGTTTTGCTAAAATTGCTGTTTATTTTCACCTATCTTCAGAAAAAATCAATTAAAATTCATTAAAATGACAGATCTATCGGACTTTCAAAGAGGTGAAATTGTTGGTGCTCATATGGCAAGTGCTAGCATAACAAAAACAGCCAAAATGTTTCGTGTATGAAGAAGTACTGTCTCAAAAGTAATGACAACCTTGGAGAAAGTGGGTAAAACCTCCTCATCAAAACAAAACTCCAGAAGAAAACCAAAATTTTCAGATAGGGACCTTCGGACTCTTATGTGAATAGTTAGAAAGGATCACAAAAATACGGCTCCCAAAATTACTACACAGATTAATGGTCACCTAGAGAACCCAGTTTCCACAAAAACTGTTTGCCAGAAGCTGCATAAAACCAGATTTCATGGGAGGGCTGCAATCAGAAAACCACTATTTTCTAAAACAAACATTGCAAAGCGTTTTGAGTGGAGTAAAAACCTACAGAATTGGTCCCTAGAGCAGTGGAAGAATATTATTTTCTCGGACAAGTCATCCTTATTTCCAACAACTGGCCAAGTATACATGTGGAGACAGCTAAAAGAAGCATTTGACCCAGACTGCCTTCTTCCAACTGTTAAACATAGAGGAGGATCTGTGATGATCTGGGGGCTATATCTTGGAAATCCACTGGCCCAATGGTTTTCTTTCATGGCAGAATTAATAATCAAGACTATTTAAGCATTTTACTAGATCAAATTCATCCTATGGTTGCGCAACTGTTTCCAGAGGGAAACACAATCTTTCAGGATGATAATGCACCAAACCACACAGCTAAAGTCATTACTGAATGGCACAAGGAACATTCTAGTGAAGTTGAACATCTTATCTGACCACCACAGTCCCCCAGATCTCAATATTATTGAACATTTATGGTGCATTTTAGAAAAACAAGTAAGGAGTTGATATCCTCCACCATCATCACTACAAGAGCTAGAGACTGTTTTAGCTGAAGAATGGACAAAAATTCCTTTGGAAAGAATTCAAACTTTGTACAAATCCATACCTCATAGAACTTAAGCTGTAATTACTGCCAAAGGCAGTACTACCACATATTAAGATAAATTTGTTTGAAATTTTAAGGTGTTTCCATTATTTTGTCCAACCCCTGTAGTTAACACATAGAAAGCTCAATGTAACTACAGCTATCGACACAGAAAGTTCAGAATGTATAGTTGTCACACAAACATTACAGTGTGTATAGCTATCACACAGACAGCAATGGGTGTATAATTACCACATAGGCAGTCCTGCGTATGTTGTTATCACATAGAAAACAGAATGGTAACGATTACCACACAGACATCTCTGTGTATGCTGTTATCACACAGGCAATAGAAAATATACAATTATCACCAAGCCATAACAGAGGAATTCAAATCAGGATGCCCATGGGAACTACTATATGCTGGTGACCTTGCTCTTATTGCAGAATCTGAAGCAGAATTGGAGAAGAAATTCCAGGTATGGAAGCAAAACCCGGAACCAAAGGGCCTTAAAGTTAACATAGCAAGGACCAAAATTGTTAGTAAGAATGCGGATAAGACTCTCTTCCCATCAGGGAACTGTCCCTGCTCAGTATGTGGAAAAGGGGTTGGAAGTAATTCCATTCACTGCATCCAAGGTAAGCTATGGATACATAAGAGGTGAAGTGGAATCACAAGTAGATTAACAGATAAAGTTGTGTTTGACGTGGCAAATGTGCAGGACCAGTAAGCACGAAGGACAGATGCAGCGTGCAAGAAAGAAGACTACATTGGTTTGGACATGTGATACGTGAGAATGAAGACAATTGTATAAAGAAGAGTTGATCACTGAGAGTGGATGGCACCTGTGGGAGAATGGGACCGAGGAAGACATGAAGTTGTGAGGACCGATCTTGGGATGTTGGGTCTCATGGAGGAGATGACAATATACCTATTTCTTTACTACCCACAAGGGGCTAAACATAGAGAGGACAAACAAGGACAGACAAACGGATTAAGTCGATTATATCGACTCCAGTGCGTAACTGGTACTTATTTAATCGACCCCGAAAGGATGAAAGGCAAAGTCGACCTCGGCAGAATTTGAACTCAGAACGTAACGGCAGACGAAATACTGCTAAGCATTTCGCCCGGCGTGCTAACGCTTCTTCCAGCTACCGAGATGTCTGGTGAGATAAGGTTCTTGGAAAGACCTGCTCACTCCAGCGAAACTGAGTTCTAGAAGCACTGAGGGTTCCACCCACATGTAACAACAATAAAACTTTTTCCACACCCTACTCCCATAAACCGAACTACATCTTTTCTCCTCTTCTTCATATTTCTTCTTTCCATACTCTATGCTTATGCTTATCTCTTGCTCCCCAGTCCTGCCCTCACGGTATCATTGCTACCCTGTTGTCCTCCACCCCTTCTATATGCCCAGATTTTACCAATCACTGCATACCCCACCCCCACCACTTCTTGCATTCATGTGAAGTCTCTACTCCCTACTCATGCACCTTTGGCAATTCCCTACCATTTATATTCTGACCCCGTATCTTGAAGGCATGTCCTTCCCTTTTGCCACCACTTATCTCTCCCTAGCTCTTCTCTACCGTCCTATTTATATTCTGATCCCCGGACCTTGTGAGCATACCCTGGCACTTTATCACTATCTCTCTCCTGCTCTTTTGCTCTCTTCCTCTCTCTCTCTCTCTCTTCCTCTTGCTCTATCCCTCTGACTAGTTGACCATATTATCTCCTCTACAGCAACACACCCATTACTGGCCTCAATCATAATCACTCCTTTTCTCTCTCTCTCTCATCAAGTAATCATGTACCTCCTCTACAGAAAGACACCTGTTACTCTCTCCCTGTCACACACCAACCTTTCATCATCTGGCACAAGATCACCTCCTCCAATGTCCCTCCCCCTCTCAAAGGATCTTTGTTTTGCAAGTTACTTGGTGACCCTGGTGGTGCTGGAATCACATATAAAGTATCCAGTCCACATTGTAAAGTGGTTGGCATTTGGAAGGACATCTAGCTGTAAAAGCCATGCCAAAACTGATCTCGTCAGTGCTGGTGTCATGTAAAAAGCACTCAGTCCATTCTGCAGGGTATTTGGTGCTAGGAAGGGCATCAAACCATAAAAACCATGCCAAAACAGAGAGTGAAACCTGATGCAGTCTTCTCGCTAGCCAGCTCTGGTCAAACTGCCCAACCCATGCTGGTACAGAAAATGGATGTTAAATGGCGACGACGACGACAACGATGATGATGACAGTCCTATGTTATTATCACACAGAAAAGAGAATGCTCTGTGTATGATGTTATCACACAGAAAACAGAATGTCACACAGACAGCCCTGCATACGTTGCTATCACATAGAGAAAACAGAATGCACAGAGTTATCACACAGACAGCCCAGTATATACAGTTATTACACAGAAAACAGAATGCTCACACTTATCACAAAGACTGTTCTGTGTATGCTATTATCACACAGACAGTAGAATGTACATTGTTATCACATAGTATGTATGTTGTTATCTCATAGAAAACAGAATGTTCACAGTTATCACACAAACAACCGTGTAAGATGTTATCACACAGACACCCCTGTGCATGCTGTTATCACACAGAAAACAGAATGTCACACACACAGCCCTGCATACGTTGCTATCACATAGAGAAAACAGGATGTGCAGAGCTATCACACAGGCAGCCCAGCATATACAGTTATCACACAGTGAACCATATGTTTACAACAAGCACACAGACTAGGTATATGCAGTCTGCAGATATGCTTAAGAGTTTCTAAACAATATCTTCCATATATAGAATAAGATAATTAATTTTCCTGCAAGCTGAGTCAACGAGAATAGTCAGAGCTTTTTTTGGAGTGTTTGAAGTGTGAACTGTGTTAAATATAGCCATAAAAATAGAGAACCAAGTTATGGAAAGAAAAAGAAGTTGATAAATACTGTGTTATAAATGGCAAATAAATAGTTTAGACCATGATCGTTGGTGTGGAAGAAGTTAAAATTGAAGAAATCTAAAGATACCACACAACGTATCATGAGAAAGTTAAGACAACTTGACTGTGAATGAAGCAAAAGGTCAAGAGTAGCAACCAGTTATGATAAGTCTGTGGAAAGGGTTACTGGGCGAACGATGCAATGGGGTAGTTTAAGATGTCATTAATATTATTACACAGTGAATGGAACGATATAGAATGAGATAATGAGGGAAGATAAGCAATATGAAGACTAGAATGAAATCAAAATTACCATCAGAATTGCTGACAAGATTAAACTACAGGCTAAAGTAAAAGAAAGAAAAAAAAAGAGAGAAAAAAAGAAAGGCAATGAAAAAAATGATTACTTTCAGCCAAAACCAGATTGTTATTTATAAAAGAAAACAGATTAAGTCTTGTCAAAGATCCATCGAAATGGGAAAACATCCAAGCATGTCTGTCTGTCTGTCTGACTGTCTATCTATCTATCTACACACACACAAACAAACATATATACATATATATATATATATATATGGAGAGAGGGAGAGAAAAAGATGAAGAGAAGGGGAATACGTGTATATGTTTGTGTGTGTGGGTGCATGCATATATATATATTATATATATATATATATATATATATATATATATATATATATATATATATATATATATATCTTCCCAGCCATCTATTGTTGCCAACAATGATCTCTCTCTATATATGTGTGTGTGTTTGTGTACATGTTTGTGAGTGTGTGTGTGTATATATATATTCATAGCAAAGTGCAGGGTTAGACGTAAGCCCTAAACATATATACAAGTGTGCACTGTACATGCATATATATATATATATATATATACATATAAACCGGCCTTCCTCATTTTTAATATATACTGCTCTACATCTTAGAGTGTGCTTCTTTCGGATTTATGTTTTTTACAAATTATATATATATATATGAGTGGCTGTGTGGTAAGTAGCTTGTTTACCAACCACATGGTTCCGGGTTCAGTCCCACTGTGTAGCACCTTGGGCAAGTGTCTTCTACTATAGCCTCGGGCCAACCAAAGCCTTGTGAGTAGATTTGGTAGACGGAAACTAAAAGAAGCCCATCGTATATATGTATATATATATATATATATATATATATATATATATGCGTGTGTGTGTCTGTGTTTGTCCTCCTAGCATTGCTTGACAACCGATGCTTGTGTGTTTATGTCCCCGTTACTTAGCAGTTCGGCAAAAAGAGACCGATAGAATAAGTACTGGGCTTACAAAAGAATAAGTCCCAGGGTCGAGTTTGCTTGATTAAAGGCGGTGCTCCAGCATGGCCGCAGTCAAATGACTGAAACAAGTAAAAGAGTAAAAGAGTAAAAGACTATATATATATATATATAATATATATATATATATATATATATATATATATGTGTGTGTGGTTACATAACATATACGAATATCCATCGTCCCTATTGACAAAGAGACATATGCACAATAATACACACCACACATTAGCAGAAAGAGAATTGATGGTTTTATATACGGAAATTGGCATCCTTTACTTTCCTCCTCTTCTTCCTCCTCCTCCTCCTCCTCCTCCTTCTTTCTTCTTGTGGCTTACTAAATTGTGAAGTAAGTCATGAGTCTTTCTTGTGAGGGGGGAGAAAAAAAATGGATAAAATAACGATCAAGAGAAGAAGAAGAAGAAGTAGAAGAAGAAGAAGAAGTGATGTAATCTTGAATGTTCTTCTGCATTCCATTGTTGCTGCCGTATTTATGAAATATTACATCCGAGTGCAGTTGTTGGTGCAGATGAGTTGCACGTGTAATAACGATGGCAAGCTAATTTAGTCTAATAACAGTCTGCAGATAAGAATTGGCAGTTTTACTGTGAATGCCTGATTGTGGGGGGTGACTGTGTTTTAACAAACACCCTCTTACGATTACAGATGGCAGAGATGAGAGTTATGATAAACACACACACACATACACACACACACACACACATACACACACACACACATACACACATACACAATATTAAAAGCACACATACACACGCAATATTTAAAAAAACATACATGCAATATCAAAGAAAAACACATACACACACTATTAAAAAAAACATGCACTATATCAAAAAAGACACATGCACACACAATACTAAAAAAACATACACGCACTTAACATAAGCCTGCAATAGGTAACACACATACATACACATAAAGTAAGTGCACTTATATAATAAGTACATACACACACACACACACACCACACACACACACAAGTAGAAACACACGTGACATAGATACAGACATTCTTTGGAAAGGCACGTAACATAAACACAATTATACATTGTGTACAAATACACACACACACACACATACACACCCACACACACACACACATACACACCCACACACACACACAATTGAAACATGATATAAACAAACACATACACAACATAAGCAAATATGCTCACAATAGAAACACAAATAAAAATAAACAAACACACCTACCCCCACCCACTCACACACCCACCCACCCCCACACCCACACACAG
>NC_043009.1:63708844-63736344 GCF_006345805.1 Octopus sinensis
GTTCACATAGAGACTCTCTTGTTTTCTCTCACGTTGTTTAAAACCCTACCCACCCATCCCAGGTCAACCTTGATTGAACAGCTCTATGATGAAAGACATTACAATTGTAACAAGTCCTTCTTTTCAGGAATATTTAGGACAGTAGTTGCTAATGTATCCTGTTTTAAATAAGAAATTATGGTGTGATTTCAGGGGGGGGGAGGGTTAAGCCACCACTTGCTATTTCTAGCGTACGTTGTTGTTTTTGCTGTTGTTGTTGTGGTGGTGGTGGTATGTAGCTCTTGGTGGTATTGATAGTAGTTTGGGTAGTTGTATGGATAGTATTGCTGTTGTTAGTGATGTAAGACTTTTGGTGGTAGTAGTGGTAGTTTAAGTGGTAATAGTTGTGGTATTGTTGTTGTTGATGGTGGTGGTAGTGGTGGTAGTGGTGGTGATGGTGGTGGCAGCAGTGGTGGTGGGGACAGCAGTAGTGGTAGTGGTGGTGATGGTGGTGGCAGCAGTGTTGGGTGGGCAGCAGTGGTGGTGAGGGCAGCAGTAGTGGTAGTGATAGTGGTGGTGGTGGTGGTGGTGGCATTAATAATTTTTTTTTTTGTTCTTACAAAACCTCGTTTGTGGATCTTAACGGGGTCATTACCAGATCCCGTATTACAAATGTTGGAAGTTGGAGGTCAGAAACATGAAAATATCTGGCATATATCGGAAAACTGTTGACTAAAATTAACATTATAAATAAACTCTGTGTGTGTCTTCCTTCCAGTAAGAGGTGGTGGGCACAACAACCAAATAAGAATAATGCATATAATACACACACACACACCCAGACAAACATTCACACACAAACATACTAACAATAAAAATCGACCGACCTGCTCTCCTAATGAATATGTTGATAATTTCATATACATTGAAGCGATAATTAAGTCAATATGCCATTTATAACAATCGGGGAAATTAAACTTAGCTTGTTCCACCAGCTTGAATGATAAAATATTTTGGCTGGCAGAAGGTAACACCTTGTAATTTCTCCCATACAAACAATATGCTATTGATTAGAACCGACTTTTTTGGTGTAAATGAATTATTACCTGTCCTGCAGTTTATGACATACGTTTCTTGTTTAAATATACAAAAGGTATAGGATATATAGGTGTATACAGGTAGGATAGACAGGTAGGATATATATATAGGTGTATATAGGTAGGATATATGTGGAGACACTCTTGTTCCCTCTCATGTTGTTGTTGGTGTATAAACCCCCATTCACCATCTACTCCACTACTCAGGTAGGGGCACTGAAAGGGGTCTCAGAAGGTAGCGTCCCTGCCTTCCTGAGCTAGTTTTTCACCACATTTCTTAAAAATCGTAGTAGAGGCCTTGGTCTCGGGACCACTCGTGTCTAGAAACTGAGGTTGGGGGGGGGTAAACAAGAGCATGCTTCCCATAGAAAATCCAGCTCCAAAAAAAGCCTCATGATAGCAAGGGGGAATGGACACCAGCCAACCCAAAGGTTGGGGTGGGCTGCACCTGCCTACCTCAGTTGCTACGGCATTGATGTAGATCCAGCCACCTCCGTTAACGGGGACAAAACCCAGATTTAAAACACTGGATGGTGATGATATAGAATAACGGATTGTAGTTTACATTTAGACATTTTTAATTTTGGTCAAATTGGAAATGAAAAACAATAGCAGAAGATTCTGGCAGAAAAGTGCTTTCACCAAGAAATAGTTCTTGTTGAAAAAAAACCAAGGCTAGTGCAGATCAAGAGGATATGTGAAGAAAGGCTTTCCAATTGTGATCATCACCTCTTTTTTTTTTTTATCCTTCAGATACACTTCCCAACCATGAGGCCCGAGTCTTGTTGTGTGGCGCCTTGGACAAGTGTCTCCTACTATATATAACTCTGCTGGGCCAACCAAAGCTTTCAGAGTAGATCTGGTAGACAAAAACTGAAAGAAGCCCATTGTGTGTGTGTGTGTGTGTGTATGTGTGTGTGTGTGTGTGTGTGTGTGTGTGTGTGTGCGTGCGTGCGTGTGTGTGTACATCCTTGTGTTGGTATCACATGATGATTGAAAATTAGTTTCGCCATCATACAAGCAATTCTGTTCCTTTCCAATCCCCCACAAAAACATGTCTGGCCTGTGGGGAAATATTGCCTTGCTTGGAAAGATGTAAGGGTTGGTGACAGGAAGGGCATCTGACCATAGAAAATGTACTTCAAAAAATTCAATCCAATCCATACAAGCATGGAAAAGTGATGCTTCCAGTAAACAGCAGTGAAGTGTTTAGTACAGAAAGCCAGGAGAGGTAAGTGTTTAGAATTGAGTGGGTAGGTGTTCAGAACAAAGAGATAGAGGAGGGTGGTGGTTAGGGAGGTGTTCAGAATACAGGGGGGAAAGTGTTCAGTTTAAGGGAGGGCATTTAGTATAGAAAGGAAACAAACCCCAAAAGTAAAGTCCAATTTGTGAAGTTAATCAACAAACAGAGCAAGAGTCAATTTATCACAGCGCGTATGTGTGTGTGTGTGCGCATGCGTGCATGTGTGTGTGTGTTTGTCTGTGTGTGTTGTGTGTGTGTGTGTGTGTGTGTGTGTGTGTGTGTGTGAGTGTGTGAGTGTGTGTGTGTGTGTGTGTGTGCGTGTGTTTAGGTGAAGGGGTTATCATCAAGGTGAAACGACAGATTCATGAGACATCAATGTTAGATATGAGTCAACGTTAGAAACTTTGCCCTCACATTTTCTTCAACAATTCGCTGTGATTAACGAGAGAGAGAGTTTATCAAAATTCTCTCCAAGTTAACAATGATTAAAATGTATTTCAGTTCCAAAGATTACAACAGAGAGAGAGAGAGAGAGAGAGAAGGGGGGGGCAGAGAGAGAATGGTTACCATCTTCAATAGTTGACTTTTAGTAAATCTGTGGAACACAACTAGATAATGGGGTTAGTAAAAGCTATTGAAAAATGGTAGCAGCAGAACAATGAGAGACACACTGATTCCACAGATTAATGCCATTAACCTTAGCTATTTCACTCTACTGAAATATTTCGTGAACAGCATAAAAGAACATGCGTGTTCTCTATGCAAATGTAGATGTGTATGTACATGCATGAAATTGTGCAAGTATGTGTGTGTCTGTGTGTGTGAGTATGTGTATGTATGTTAAGTGTGCTTATTGGGAACAAGACTGTGCTTTACTTCCAGCTTTTTCTAACAGTTTCTTTTGTATGTTTTTACGAAATATTATGTATTTTGTTCAAAATGAAACCATTTTACTGTACAGTGTGTATTGTAGAGAGTGATGTAATACTGTGCAATGTATTACAATGTTGTATAACATCATCGTGGCACTCTGTTGGTTACGACGACGAGGGTTCCAGTTGATCCGAGCAACGGAACAGCCTCCTCATGAAATTAACGTGCAAGTGACTTAGTAGACATGTGTATCTTTAACGTAGTTCTCGAGGAGATTCAGCATGACACAGAGGGTGACAAGGCTGGCCCCTTTGAAATAAAGGTACAACAGAAACAGGAAGAAAGAAGTTGTGAAAGAAAACAGCAGAGTTTTCACTCAATAAACACTCACAACGAAACCACAATCCTATGACAGCAAATCTACGGCCCAAACCACAGGGCCATTGCACCTCCACATAACATCATACAACATTCTACAATACAGTTCTATATTTAAGAGATGAGGAATTATTTACATTATTTACATTTGATGTATATTTGTCCTCATCTTGTTTGTTGTTAACACGTTTCAGCTGATATGCCCTCCAGCCTTTATCAGGTGTCTTGGAGCCTCATTCTTAAGATATTTTTCAATGTTGTTGTTGTTGTTATTATTATTATTAATATTATTATTATTATTATTCAGGTCACTGCTTGGAATCGAATTCAGAATCTTGGGGTTAGTGGCCCGTGCTCTTAACCACTACGCCATATGTCTGTGGACTATTATGGAGTAAATTTTAGGGTATATAAATCTAATATTTTCCTATCCTTCCTTAATACCGGTTCCCCTATACTACTCATATCTGCACTTGGTCTGTTTAGGAGGTTGTTGTGTCCTAGCATATGTGCTGCTTCTTTTAATGAACATTCTACAAGACTCTATCATACTTATCAACATCATCATCATCATCTTCATCATCACTTAACATTTGTTTTTCATGTTGGCATGGGTTGGATGGTTTGACAAGAGCTGGCAAGACTAGGAGTTGCACAAGGTTCCATGGTCTGTTTTGGCTTGGTGTCTACAGTCGGATGCCCTTCCTAACAACAACCACTTTACTGAGTGTACTGGGTGCTTTCTATATGGCACCATCACCAGTGCTTTTTTACATGGCAGAGGCCTAGGTCAACCCTGATGCATGACCAAAAGGACATTCAAACAACAATCAACCTATTTTTCTAAACAAAATTTCTCTCAGACTACACTACACAATCTATCCTTCCACTATTTAAAGACAGTAGGGTGCGAGAGTTGACAACTGCTTTCTAGCAGGTCAAGTAACCCTGTAGAGATTCCATTACTGCCTCATGTAAACATTTATATCAGTCAGTATAGGTTCTGAATTTTAGTTAAAAATCCTATGATTTTTTAACCAATCAGACAAAGAGATCTGTTAGGTCTGTTAATTAATTGGATGATTCTAGACTTCAAGATTTCCAGAGACTGGTATCGGGTTTTTGTGATCCCCTAGGATGTTAATAGCGAAAGGAGCCAGTTTCATACCAGGATATGTGATTTATATCTTGGTCATTTGTATTCTAGTCCAATTACTCATTGATTAGTTTACAATATCCTGTTCTACTTTTGCTTCATTTCACACTAGAGAAATTTTTAAAATCTTGAGACACTGATTAACTACCAATTTTGAAAAACCAATTAATTACCAGAATAATCTCAGACACTAACAATTTACCAATGTGACCTGAAACTGTAATGAAGGACCAATATGATCTCAAATACTAATGAACTATAAATTTGACTTCTGGAAGTAGCAAACTATACTAATTTAACCTCAAAAACTAGTAAACTATTGTTATGACTTCAGACACTAATAAATCTACCATGATGATCTAAGACACCAATAAACTACTAATATGACCCTAGACATACTAATGTTTGGGGTCAACATCACCTAAGAAACCAGTAAATTAGCAATATTACTTGAGGCACTAATGCACTACAGTATGACCCCTAGTTACTTAATAAGCTACCAATATGACCCAAGACATTACTATACTACAATATCTGAGATAACCCTACTGCCTTATTAATTTTCAATAGAAACGGCCTCCAGGATGTTATAACTACCGAAAATGACAAAGAAATATTTCGTGGAATGGAAATGAATGTAAAGAAAACCAAATCAATGACTAATCAGCAAGAAACAAGAGCCACCCAAAATAAATATTGCAATTGAAGGCAAGCCAATTGAACAGACACCAAAGATAACATGGCTGGGCCATCTGCAAACATAAAACGGGGGATGTGAAACAGAAGTCAAAAGAAGGACTGAGACACCTGTCTCAAAACCAGTTGAAAGGGGGGGAAATGTCAAACATAGATCAAGAAAACTTAATACTGAAACTACAAAAGATTATCTCTCTATATATAAACGGCAGTTTGTCTGTGTGTGTTTCTGTGTGTCTGTTTGGTTGTACCCTCACCCTGACCACGGCTTTCAACCGATTCTGATGAAACTTGACACACACATAGCCCAATGTCATAATTCAAAACTAACGCAGCGAAAATTTTGAAAAGTTCCCCCAGTTCTGAAAAAAATCGATAAATTCGACATGGGGTCGAGAATCAGAAACACAAACCACAGACTGTCTAGGGGACGCAACTCGACCTTTTTAACTAAAAAAAAAATTTACCATAATTTTTTTTCCATTTTTTGGCTATAACTCTCTAAAAATGCTTTATAGTTATTTCCCTTACAAACCCGAGCAACGCCGGGCGATACTGCTAGTATGTTGTATATGGTACTCTCTCAATATATGGAGCTAAATCATGGATATTAACAAAAAGTTATTAACAAATACATTAGAGGCTTTTGATATGTTGGCAAATAGAAAAATAGAAGACTTTGAAGAATATTGTAGACAGAATATAAAAACCAATGCTGAAATACTATGAATGACAAAACTAAGGAAATATTATTAATCAGCGTCAAAGAGAGAAAACGAAAATATTTTGGGTACTTAATTAGAAAAAAAGAGTCAGCAGACACTGTTTCTGGAAGGAAAAATGAATAGGAAAATAGAAAGAAGACCAAGAATTATTGAGATAGATAATATCAAGAATTGGACAGTGTTTGTGGGAGGAGACCCTGGGTTTCATCCCCCTCATGTATGCTTTCTCATTGGTAATGCTTTTCTGTATGTATGCTCAAATGTATTTGTCTTCCCAAATAAATTGCACTTCATGTTTTGAGGCTCTGATAAAGTTGTAAGGTGTTACTCAGGCACTCAAATAAGAGCCCATCACATTTCATAGCAGAAACAGCTGCAAGCTAATGAAGTCCATAAGGTTATTGTTTATTCTTTTATGGTCTCTTTTTTTTTTTTTATTACTACTACTCTGTACTCAACTAAAGTGTAATTCTGAAACACATATACTGAGTGCTACACCAGGTGATTAGTAAAAAAGTAAGTAAAACAAGTAAAAACGATCCTTAGAATATAATGACCCTTAAAATTCGAAGTACTGAGAGTAGGCAATACCTAACAGTGATGACCGTGGACGCTGATAAATTACAATATAACTTGAGATGCCAACAAGCCACCAATATGATCTCAAACACTAATGATCTTTCATTACAACCTCAGATACTAATAAACTATGAATATAACTGCAGACACTAATAAACCATTACTATGACCTAAGGCACTAATAAACTACCAATATAACCTCAGACACTAGTCAACTACCAATACGGCATCAGACAATAGTAAACTACCCATTTGACCTCAGACAACAATAATGAATGACCAATACAATCTGAGACACCAATAAACTACTAATATAACTTCAGATTCTAACAAACTACCAATACAAACTGAAGTGGTAATTAACTACCAGTATAAGAGCAGGCACAGGTGTGGTTGTGTGGTAAGAAGTTTGCTTCCCAACTACATGGTTGTGGGTTCTGTCCCACTGCATGGCACCTAGGACGAGTGTCTTCTACTATAGCATCAGGCCAACCAAAGTTTTGTGAGTGGAGTGGATTTGGTAGATGGAAACTGAAAGATAACTGTTGTGTGTGGGTGTGTGTGGGGGTTGTCCCCGACAACCAGTGTTGATGTGCTTACATCCAGGGCTGTGGAGTCAGAGTTGTGGAGCCGGAGTCAGAAACAATTAAGGGGTAGCTGGAGTCGGAGTCAGTAAAACTATACCGACTCTGATTCTGACTCACAATGTCTTTATTCTTAAATATAAACCAGTTATAACATATAGGCCTACTCAAAGTACAAGCGTATGAATATGCTTTATGGGGTATGTAGACCACAATCACTTAATTACATAAAGAGGAGTCGGAGTCAGCGGTGCCACTAGTACAGGAGTCAGAGTCAAAGTTTTTGTTTCAACTCCACAGCCCTGCTTGCATTCCTGAAACTTAGCAGTTCAGCTAAAGAGACTGATAGAATATGTGTCCGTGTTTGTCCCCCCCCCCACCATCGCTTGACAACCGATGCTGGTGTGTTTACATCCCCGTAACTTAGTGGTTCGTCAAAAGAGACTGATAGAATAAGTAGCAGGCTTAAAAAGAGATACTAATTGCTGGCGTCGATTCATTCACCTAAAATTCTTCAAAACGGTGCCCCAGCATGGCCGTAGTCTAGTAACTGAAACAAATAAAAGAAAACTCAGACACTTAACTACCAATGTCGCTTAAGACATCAATAAACTACCAATATGATCTGAGATTTTAATAAACTTTACTAACACACTCCTAATATTAAACCTATATATCAATAAAGTGCCAATAAAACACTACTATGACTCCAGACACTACCAATATGGCATGGGATACTAATAAACAACCGATATGATGCCAGAGACTAACAAAAAATAATTTCCATCATTAAAGATGAAATTCTAAGAGATGATGTTCCAGATTCCACCAGAAGAATTGTTAGCAAAACTAATCAATGTCTACAGAAAATTTGCTACCATTTAGATACAGGCGTGGTGGTGAGGTTCAGAAGCTTGTTTGCTGACCAAGTGGTCTTGGATTCAGTCCAATTGCATAGTACCTTGGGCAAGTGTCTTCTACTACAGCCCTAGGCCAACCAAAGTGGATTTGCTAGGCAGAAACTCAACACAAAAGCCTGATGTGTGTGTGTGTGAATACATACAGATATGTATATATATATATATATATATATATAGAGAGAGAGAGAGAGAGAGAGAGAGAGAAAGAGAGAGAGAAAGAGAGAGAGAGAGATAGATAAATAGATAGATATAGATATATGTATGTATAATTGTTAAATAGAACGACAAACGTTAAGACAAGGCAAACATCTCAAGTCATAAATAATATTGTATATAACTGGAGATGTTTGCCTTGCCTTAACGTTTGACGTCCTGTTTAACAATTATATTTCCACTATATCGGAAATCTGCAATGGCTCCATAACTACCATCTCGGCTATAACCTTCCTTGGAGTCCTCGTAATCCATTACAGCCCTTACCTAGCGTACCTTGTCATTTAGACCACCTGTGAACTAAACCCCCATACTTGGTATATGTATGTATGTATATGTGTATATGTACATATTTGTGTGTGTATCTTTGTATTTGCGTTGTATTTGTTTTCCACCCACACTGCCTGACGACTGGTGTTATTGTGCTTATTTTGCCTCAACTTAGCAGTTCAGCAAAAGAGTTCAACAGAATAAATACCAGATTTTACAAACACAGCAACAAGTACTGGGGCACTGGGTCAGTCATACTCAGTGCCCCAGCCTGGCCACAGTCCAATGACCGAAACAAGTAAAAGATAGAAGATTTTAACATCATGAGATCCATTTTTCCTTCATTTGAAAGCCACATCTTTTATCTTTTGCTTGTTTCAGTCATTCCACTGTGGCCAGGCTGGGGCACCACCTTGAAGAAATTGAGTCAAATGAATCAACCCCAGTATTTGATATTTTGCTTAACCTGGTATTTATTCTATCATTCTATTTTGCCGAACTGCTAAGTTACAGAGGCATAAACACACCAGCATCAGTTGTCAGGAAGTGTTGGAAAATAAACACACATACACACACACAAACACATATGCACACACATATATATGTGTGTGTGTGTATGTGTGTGTGTGTGTAAATTTTTAGGATACGAAAGAATCAAGTATTTTGCCGAAATCAGGTCAGGAGTGTCATCTGGCACTATGTCCATTTTTCTTGAAAAGTTCTTATTGTTAATTCTTTCTTGTATTCACCTACTGAAAATGGGTTTTTTAGCATCATGTAACAATTTTCTTCATCAATAAAGAACACATGTGAAACAGCGGAAGTGAACCACAACCTATCTGTGTTATTATTCATATATATATATATAGGCACAGGCATAGGTGTGTGGTAAGAAGCTTGCTTCACAAACACAGGTTCCAGATTCAATCCCACTGCATGGCACCTTGGGCAAGTGTCTTCTACCATAGCCTCGGGCCACACGTGTGCTAAGTAGCTTCCTAACCAACCACATAGTTCTGGATTGAATCCTACTGCATGGCACCTTGGGCAAGTGTCTTTTACTATAGTCTTGGGCTGACCAAAGCCTTGAGAGTGGATTTGGTAGATGGAAACTGAAAGAAGCCCCGTCATGTGTGTGTGTGTGTGTGTGTGTATATGTGTATGTGTATTTGTCCCCCCCAACCATCGCTTAACAACCGATGCTGGTGTGTTTACATCCCAAAAACTTAGCAGTTCGGCAAAAGAGACTGATAGAATAAGTACTAGGCTTACAAAGAATAAGTCCTGGGGTCGATTTGCTTGACTAAAGGCGGTACTCCAGCATGGCCACAGTCAAATGACCGAAACATATGAAAGAATATACAGGACAGCTTCTTTCAGTTTCCGTCTACCAAATCCACTACAGCTCCTACAGCTCAAGGCCAAAGTAGAAGAGACATGCCCAAGGTGTCAGGCAGTGAGACTGAACTCAGAACCATGTGTTTGGGAATGAAACCTCTCACCACACAGCCAAGTCTGCACCAACACATTCTGTTTAATGTAATCAACTCCGGGCTGCCTGAAAGGATATTTTATTAAATATACGACACAATATGGGATGAAAATGTAATCATTAATAATGAAGCAATGAAAATATTAACTGACCTTTTAATAACAATTACATCTCGTTAGTGTCACGACACATTCACTTGGCATGCTGGCACAATTTTATATAGGAAAATAGATATAATAGTACTGTTTGGTTTTGTTCTTATGTCAAATCAAAACTTCTAAGAAGGCTGCACCCAAGCCCTTTGTTACTATATTTCTGTTGAAATATGCTGCTTTTCATCATCATCATCATCATTTGACATCCATTGTCCATGCTGGCATGGGTCGGACAGTTTGACTAGGCTGGCACACTGGAAGGCTGCTCCAGGCTCCAGTCTGATTCGGCATGGTTTTCTATGGCTGGCATGGTTTTTCCTAATGCCAACCACTCTCAGAGTGTAATGGGTGCCTTTACGAGCCACTGGCATGGATGCCATTTGTGTGACACCGGTATCTGCCATGAATGCGAGTTTGCTCGGCTTGATGGGTCGTCTTCTCAAGCATGACATAATGCCAAAGGCCTTGGTCATTGCTTCCATGAGGCCCAACATGCGAAAGGAACTCAGCCACAAAATAGTGAAGAATTTAGTAACAATACTTTGTCATTAATAAGATGTTGCTTGGAACATAAATTGATTTCAGATTTTGGAGCAAGACCAGCAATTTGGGGGGGAGGGTGCAAGTCAATTACATCACCCCCCAGTATTCAACTGGTACTTATTTTATCGATCCCAAAATGATGAAAGGCAAATTCGAGCTGTGTGGAATTTGAACTCAGAACATAAAGATGGACAAAATACCACAAAATGCCAAGCAGCTTTTAACCTTAACTTAACTTCACACTTTTGTATGCTTTTATTTCAATTTATTTTGAAAATTTATTTCAATTTATTTTGAAGAATTTAGTCACATAACTTTGTAATTAATAAGCTGGTGTTTGGAACATATATTAACGAACATATTGGTGGAAGGTTATAATTTAGATCGTTTTAAAACAGGAAGTTTGTTACATACAGACAGGTTGGTATCAAAAGGGTTAAATACCTCAAAATCCACAAATCACAGGTCAGTAGGTTTTCCCACTGTAATAGTAGACTAATAATTACCCCTATACCATATGGACAATTACCCCCCATCTAATAAAAGACTGTTGCTTCACACCTGACTTACTGATAGTTACCAATAACAACAGATAGTGTTTCCATCATCATCATCATCATCATTTGATATCTGTTTTCCATGCTGAGAATAGGTTAGACTGTTTGACAGGAAGTGGCAATGCAAAAGGCAGCACCAATCTCTGCTGTCTGTTTTGGCAGGATTTCTATGGCTGGATGCCCTTCCTAACACCAACCACCATGGAGAGTGTACTGGGTGCTTTTTACGTTGCACCAGCGGCAGTGAGGAGGACAAGAGCCCTCAACTGATGGTGGGGGTAGTAATATCAAAGGGGGCGAAACGTGTCTTGTGTTAGAGGACAAACATAGCTTCCTCAAGTGGAGAGAGAGAGAGATAAGAGAGAAGATGGTGAAGATGTGATAGGGATGGGGTAGGGGCCACACAACCAAGTTACAGGGAGGTGTATGTACATAGAGAAGTGGACCAAGGATTGGAGAAGTTATAACCAACACCCCACTATCGGTGGTGTTGGTTATAACTTCCCCCCCTCCTTGGGTAACAACTAGCGGTAGTGGTGGTGGTGGTGGTGGTGGTGGTGGTTATTAACCTGACCATTACTGCTGGTGGTACTAGTTATATCTCCCCTTCCTCATCTAACCACCACCACTTCTACTGCTGCTGCCACTACTACTACTACTACTACTACTACTACTATTACTACTACTACTACTACTACTACTACTACTACTACTACTACAACTACTACAACTACTACCACTACTACTACTACTACTACAACAACTACTACTACTACTGGTGGTGGTGGTGGTGGTGGATAAGGTTATAACTTCTCCCCCCCATCTCATAGTTATAACCCCCCCCTCTTCTCATCTACCTACTCCAACTGGTGGCACTAGTAACAACTCGGTCCAGACGTCAGCTAATTTCTAATACTGGTCTAGCGCTGGTTTCATATGAGAGCTAAACTTTAATAACTGGAACAGGGCAACTAAAGGCCCATCCCTTCTTATGTAATGCTAAAACATGCCCCCCCCACCCTCCAGCACGACATAATTAACTGTGAATATAACATAATGCAAAGTTCAAGGAAACGAGCAGTGCTCTGTTTTGTTAGACTGTCTCCAAAACTACAACATACAAATTTATTTATATTAGTACATCGTTACTCACTGACTAATGAGACTGATAATGAAATATTCCCCAAGGCACAGATCAAAATCTAGTCTCATGAGAAGGGGCTTTAATTTAATTTAATTTCTACCTATTCTACAACAAAAGCATTATTTTCCAGAGATACGTCACCAAAGTTCGCTCCATCTCTTCCTTGTTTTTGTTTTTGTTTATTTTTCTCCCCCCCCCCCCCACTGAGTACTGCAGCCAAAATGCCATATTATAGTTTGAGTTGATATGTTGGAAGTTATTTATAGACTAAATCGAGGTGATAGAAGGAAAGCCTTTTCACAAAATATGCTTTATTTTCGCTAATTATTTTCACCCATGCCACAGATATTAAAATTCCATTCATACCAAAAGTGCAAAAACAAATTTTTGAAAACCAGAATTTCAATGAGAAATATAGGAACATACACTGTGTGTGTGTGTGTGTGTGTGTAATTGTCTATATACATATCTGTGTGTGTGTGTGTAATTGTCTATATACATATTTGTGTGTGTGTATGCTTGTACTCAACGAAAGTATAGAGTAACCTTTCAATTAAAATAAAAAATAAACATTATTATAAATATATAAAAAATAGAAACAAACATTAATATATATGTGTGTATATATACATATATGTATATGTGTATATATGTGTGTGTGTGTGTATATATATGTGTGTGTGTGTGTGTGTATAGAGTGTTTGAAGTGGTGTACAAATCATGTATATTGAGAGAGAGGAGGCAGTCAGAATTTTGGATAATTCTTTATTCATGGTTTCGTTCATTTATCGAGCTTGTCAATAAACAAACGAAAGCACTAATAAAGAATTATCCACAATTCTGACTGCCTCCTTTTCCTCAATATATATATATATATATATATGTAGAAGGTTGAAAAGGAACACACGAGCTGATATGGATAAGGAAAATAAGACACAGTAGAAAATGCTAAAATAATTTTATCATGAAGACCATTTTAGCACTGGTTCAATCATTGAATTATTTATCATTCAATCATCCTCTCACTTCCATCATTCAATCATTCATCATTCAATCATCTTCTCACTGCCATCATTCAATCAATCAATCATTCATCACTCAATCATCATCTCACTTCCATCATTCAATCATTGAATCATTCATCATTCAATCAGCCTCTCACTTCCATCATTCAATCATCTTCTCACTTCCATCATTCAATCATTCATTATTCAATCATCTTCTCATTTTCCTCATTCAATCATTCATCATTCAATCATCTTCTCACTTCCATCATTCAATCATCCAATCATTCATCACTCAATCATCCTCTCACTTTCATCCTGTTGCCTGACTAACAAAAAACGACATTGCATTGAATCCGTCCATATTCAACCCAACCTTATCGTTACTTCGTTATTCCTAGCCAACACTCTCTTCATCTTCCCTATTATTCCCTTTCTGCGTGTGTGTGAGTGTGTTCTAGATATTCTCAATTAAAAAAACAAAACAGATCATGTTCAGTTAAGTACTCCATGAATTGTAAGGTGAGGGGCTTATATTCTAATTATGCCATTGTTTCATTGTTATGGTTCAAAGATCCTTGTAGCCGGGGTCATGGACAAGTCGTACATATCCTATGTCTGCACGCCATCACCTTCTTGGATTTCTGGTAGAGGAGTCGGCTCTTATCAAAGAGAATTAGGATTGCATCTTCTGCACACAAGTGACAAGATTTCACATTACCAGCATCTTCCACTAAAGGTCATATGGTACGTTACTTTCTTCAAGTTGTCTAGTGTAATTAAATAGTGAAACCCATGGACATTAGACGATGAGGAGGAGGAGGATACAGAAGGAATATATATTCAGGCAGCAGCTCATATTAAAATAGTTCAGCAGAGAAGCTGATGCAAACTTTGTATACATACACACACACATACCAAGAGCCATGAGTTCCATGAACTGGCACTTATCAAATGCATAATGCTCCTTCAGTCACTCTGTAATGTCAGCCAATTATTAATAACGGAATTCTTCTTCTTCTTCTTCTTCTTCCCTACCAAGAATTCACAACGACCTCGAACCCACAAGAGTAAACAAGAGAGACGGAGACAGGCAGAAACAAGGAAAATGCCACTTGTATTTGAACACTATACAAATATTCTTTTAAAAAAAACTTTTCTTTTAATTTTTCCAAAATTTAATTGTTTTCCATACTTACAGCTGAAAAAGTCTCAAATTATTTTAGCATTTTCTATCTTGACTTTTTTTCCATATATATATATATATATATATATATACATACATACACACTTAAGTCTTGAGATCTATTTTCCTGTTGCTTAACCAAACCTATACATATATATTGGGTCATCCCATAAATAATGTGTTTTTTTTAATTGCATGAACTAAAAGTTGGAGAGGGATGGGATAAACTACCTGCATCAACTTGCTATAAAAGCAGGTAGTAATTTTACCTTGTCCTTATTCTTAGAGAAAGTTTTGGAGAGTGCAGTTCCATTTTAACAGTTATTTTTTCAAAGCTATAATAGAAGGGACGAAGGAGCATATTCAGCATATTTTGCTTTATGAGTTTATGATACATTCTTGGTTTGGAGAGAAATGGAATAAACCATGTGTTCAGAGCCTTAGGAGTGTCATGAGACATAAGGCATGTTATAAAAACCTGCCTAGACTCATGTCTCCAAAGAAAGAACCATTAATTAGTAGCTCACATCTTTATACTGTGTACATATTAAATAATGTATATATACATATATATATATATATATATCTATGTAGTTCAAAAGACAAAGACAGGTATAGGAACAACAAGCAGGTGTATTAGTTTGACGGTCAGGAAGAATGGAAAAGTCTTTTACGTTTCGAGCCTATGCTCTTCAGCAGAAAGGATCAAGAGTAAAAAAAAAACTGAGAGAGAGAAAAATGTGCAGAATTCAACGGTCCAACATGACAAGATGACCGGGAAAAAAGAGGCTGAATTAAAGGGAGATAATAATTGTGTGTGTGTGAGAGGGAGAGAGAGTGACAGAGAGAAAGAGCACATCACCACCATTTTAACATGTACTTTTCCATGTTTGCAAAAGGTCAGATGAGAGTATGTTGGGGGTGAGAGTTTTCTATATCCAAATGCCCTTCCTGTTGCACACCACCCCAGTTGTTTCTTAGCGGGGTAATAATCTCCCCGTTTGGATATGGTTTACTTAGGGAGCTGGAATGAATCAACACCACCACATGAATGAGTCCTTTGTTTATAAAGTTTGAACAACATGTCAACACAAGTCAAGAAGCCTGGACGAACTTTCATGATGGACTGCAAGCAAACAACATTATTAGAGAAACCATTGTTTAGAATATGTGAATGAACACACATGCAGATGAAGGAATCACAGACTGACTCATATAGGGCCTAGGACTACAAGAGAAGAGGTAACATGTAGTGAGTCGGAACCCAAAACCATGTGGTTGGGAAGCGAATTTCATATCCACACAATCTTATAATATTTTTATTTGAGGGTAATTTGGCTGCTATATCTATTTGGTCAAGCTACTGAATCTCCCTCATTTGCTCAAAAAGACACATATATGCATGTAAGCCAGTAGGGTGTGACATGAATGAAAATTTGGTTGCTATTTCTAACATGTCAAACTACCACTCAGCGTTCTCCCTCGTTGGCTCAGTAGCTCTAAACCTTTTGCATTTGGATTACTCTCTTTTACTCTTTTACTTGTTTCAGTCATTTGACCATGGCCATGCTGGAGCACCGCCTTTAAGCCAAAGAAATCGACCCCAGGACTTATTCTTTGTAAGCCTAGTACTTATTCTCTTTTGCTAAACCGCTAAGTTACGGGGACATAAACACACCAGCATCAGTTGTCAAACGATGTTGGGGGACAAACACAGACACACACACACACACACACATATATATATATATATATATTATATATATATATATATATACAACGGGCTTCTTTCAGTTTCCATCTACCAAATCCACTCACAAGGCTTCAGTTGGCCCGAGGCTATAGTAGAAGACACTTGCCCAAGGTGCCATGCAGTGGGACTGAACCCAGAACCATGCGGTTGGTAAACAAGCTACTTACCACACAGCCACTCCTGTGCCTATGAAAATGCTTATTTATTCATATTGTTTTGAATTAATCAAACATTATCTCACAGCTTGGAAAATTTGATGATGAGATTGTTTATTTTTAGAATGACAACACAGGGTAGGCTCTGGCTAGTTTGAATATAACACAGAGAAAAGATTTGGGCTGGATATGTCCAGCTTAAATGCTAAGGGACGAAGAGTCAAATAGAAGCTCCTTATTTTATACATGCATAAAACAGTAGGGCATGGTTTGAAAAAGTTTCAGCTATGCTTTCTATCAGTTCTAATTACACTGAAATCACATATTTTTTACATTTATCAGTTTGTGTTGCATGATTCCTGATGCGTATTTTTGTATCTCAGGATGGTCATTTTTTTTTTTTTGCCAAATAAACACACGTACTATATATTTTGTTCTTCATTCGTTTATTTCTGTTCTTATTTTAACTCATGTCCATTGTCTGGAAATCTCTCATCACACATCTGTGACCTCTTCAGTGACACTTTTCATTTTTGTGTGTGCTCTTTCTCCACTTACTCCATTCTGTCTGAATGGAGTAATTGGAGCAAGAGCACATGTGTAAACGATTTCCGGACAATGGACATGAGTTAAAATTTTTTTTTAAATCAGTAATAAACAAGAAAAGAACAAATATATAGTGTGTGTGTGTGTGTGTTTATTTGGCAAAAAAAAAATGACCCTCCCAAAATACACCAATACATATTTTTGTCTTCCAGCAGAATCGTCAGTGCATCAAATAAAATGCTTGTGGTATTTCTTCCAGCTCGGAGTTTTGATTCTGCCAAGGTTGACTTTGCCGTTTGTCATTTCATGGTCAATAAAACAAGAACCAGTTGAGTTCTAGAGTAAATGGCCCAATCCTAAATTGGAAATTAATATTATTATTATTATTATTTATTAAGGTGGCAAGCAAGCAGAATCATTAGCACACCAGGCAAAATGCTTAGCAGCATTTTGTCCATCTTTATGGTCTGTGTTCAAATTCCCTTTCATCCTTTGGGGGGCGGTGATGAAATAAGTACCAGTTACATACTGGGTCAATGTACTCAACTAGCACCCCCTACCAGCCCCCAAAGTTTCAGGCCTTGTACCTCTGATAGAAAGGATTATTATTATTATTATTATTATTATTATTATTATTGAGTGAGAGAGTAGTGCATGCCATCAAAGTGACACTGGGGTAAAATATACAAAGCCCAGTATACCCATCATGACTACCCATCTGATAAGGGTACACTAGACACATGCATCACAACCATATGTGCGCGACATGGTGATCTCATATCAAGATAAACAGCGCATGACCTTGCAGGCGGGGCCCAGTTAGAATTTTCTACTGGTTGAGTAGCCTATCCCATTGAAAAGGTCCCTGAATAAGGGCTGTGTAAGGATGTTGAACGAAACACCCATGTTTCCAGGGGTGAATTATTCAAACCCCAAAGAATTCCTCTCAACACATAGCTATGATGCTCCCCCACTACTTCTGCTCGTGATCAAAGATGCACATATCATCAGACACCAAGGGACATGTTCAACTGATTAAGGTCAAGCAAGTGACAAGCATTGAGCAGAATATTTGCTGTAGCATCGTCATTGTCATCATCATCATCATCAAGGCAGTGAGCTGGCAGAACCGTTGGCATGCTGACAAAATGTTCAACAGCAGTTCTTCAGGCTTCATGTTCTGAGACGAAATTCCACCGAGGTCAACTTTGCCTCTCGTTTTTTTAGGGTGAATGAAATAGGTACCAGTCACGCACTGAGGTCAATGTACCTGACTGGCCTCCTTCCTCAAAATTTTCAGTAGAAACGGTTATTATTGTTGTTTTATAGTTGTTGGCTCATACATGGTGTGTCTAGGCAGACACAGGCAGGTGAATAGTTGAAAGTTTGTTCTAGCTGCTGTTAGCATTGATTTCCGTCTAAGCAGCGCTGAAGTAACATGAAAGTGAAGAACCTTATTCAAGGACACAGCACACCTTCCACTCTGGGAATCAAACTCATAACTTCACGATCATGAGCCCAGTACACTAACCACTAGAAAAACATGCTTATACACACACACACACATATGTATGAACATATATATAATATATATATATATAATAACAATTTAATAAATAAAACATATGCATACATACATATATGTACATACCTACATCTGTATGTATATATACATGCATATATGAGTACAGGACACCACAAATAAACGTAGAACACAACGAGAAACGAAAACATAAAAACAAACAAGGAAACGGACTTTTTTTAACAATGAAAAAACAGAGTACAAGACAAACAACACAAGAAACATTCCCCTTCTTCAGCTGCCCCTGTTTCAACTCAATGCGTGTTTCAAAGGTAAGGGCAGAACACGACCACGCCGAAGCAGTCCTTCCCGCAAAATGAATTAAATAAAATTTTTTTATGTAGGTGCAGTAGTAGCTGTGTGGTAAGTCGCTTGCTTACCAACCACATGGTCCCAAGTTCAATCCAACTGCGTAGCACCTTGGGCAAGTGTCTTCTACTATAGCCTCGGGCTGACCAAAGCCTTGTGAGTGGATTTGGCAGATAGAAACTGGAAGAAGCCCGTCGTATATATACATATATATATATGTAAATGTATGTGTGTGTGTATATGTTTGTGTATCTGTGCTTGTCCCCCCCCCATCATCACCTTGACAACCGATGCTGGAGTATTTATATCCCCGTAACCTAGTGGTTTGGCAAAAGAGACCAATAGAATAAGTACTAGGCTTACAAAGAATAAGTCCTGAGGTTGATTTGTTCGACTAAAAGCAGTGCTCCAGCATGGCCACAGTCAAATGACTGAAACAAGTAAAATAGTAAAAGAGTATATGAACATACACACACACGTATCATCATTATCGTCGTTTAACGTCCGCTTTCCAGATGGTTTGACTGAGGACTGGCGATCCAGGAGGCTGCTCCAGGCTCTGATCTGATGGACAAGGTTTCTACAGCTGGACACCCTTCCTAACGCCAACCACTCCGAGAGTGCGGTGGGTGCTTTTTACGGGCCACCAGCACTGGAGCCAGTCAGGCAACACTGGCATCGGCCACGTTTGGATGGTGCTTTTTACATGCCATGTACACACACACATATTTAAGCATTTGTACATACATACATATATATATATATATATATATATATATACATACATATATATATATATATTTGTATATACAAATATAAAAATATATTAAGGTTTTCCTTATACATACCAATACTAATAACCATTTGGTGGAACTCAATTTGCCAAAGCTTTTAGGACAAAGTTTTTGGTGAGTACAGCGTGTAATAATGATTATTAAATGATAAGGGACCAGGAATTAAGTAATACACTTCATAAGCTTACAGCTGTTTCTGCTATAAGAAGCAGTGCACTCAGAGCAGAGTGTTTGGGCAACATCTTATAGTTTCACACATACATACACATATAGATATACATACTTAGATGCACACACACGTGTAGTCACACACACACACAAACACATACACACATATACATACATACATGGTGGCTTTCAACTGAAGATGAGAATGACCATTGCTGACAAATTATCTAGTCTGAGATGTCAAAGACAACAGCTGTCAGCAATGCCAATGCTGAAATTTAATGTCAATCAGAGCTTGTACTACACTGCTAAGACACTCCCACCACAAAGCTAGAACATCATCTCCAGCTTCGCCAATGTTATTTCAGAATTTCCATCTTCTACGGAGATATCTAAACAAAGGTTAAGGGTGTTTCATTCCTTGCTGTTGTAGGGTCATCAACTCTACTGAATTCATCTGTCCTTCAACAAGTTTAGGTGCCGGTGGTACGTAAGAGAACCATCCAAACGTGGCCATTGCCAGCACCGCCCCAACTGGCATCGTGCCGGTGGCACGTAAAAAACACCATCCGATCGTGGCCATTTGCCAGCCTCGTCTGGCACCTGTGCCGGTGGCACGTAAAAAACACCCACTACACTCACGGAGTGGTTGGCACTAGGAAGGGCATCCAGCCATAGAAACATTGCCAAATCAGACTGGGCCTGGTGCAGCCTTCTGGCTTCCCAGACCCCAGTTGAACCGTCCAACCCATGCTAGCATGGAAAGCGGACGATGATGATGATGAGGAGGATGTCCAACAAAAAGCCACCTTCTTTACCAAACAGCCTTGGTAAAGTAACCACTTTAATTGCCTGTGGCCCAACCATGTGACAGGTACTGATGAAATACTTCTTAGCACTAAGAGTGACCACACACACACACCAAAACCATTTTACAGCCACTTCCCTTGTGCTGACATCCACTTCCCATGAACAGGTTGTCACAAACCATGTCATTTCTTATTGGAATCTACTGATCCCATAGACTGGTCCTTGTAGTTGTCATTTCAGTCTGGTTTATACAGTTGGACCCCATTTCTATCACCAGTCACTTTCCAGAGGATATTGAGTGCATTTCTGCATGACACCAGCTCCAGAGAGGTCGGTAAGTTCTCAGTAAGACAGGACAAAAAAGGTCTCTGAAGCCTTCTTACTCTATGCTTTTTCACCAATCATCCTAGGGAGGCTTGGACAGGGCCTTTCCATAGTAGCACCCACATACAGGGTGGGTGCTTGTACATTGAAAGTGTAGAGGGTATTCAGCAACCTAAAGGGTGTACTTTCACTCAGGTAATGCAACTGAGCTGGGGAACAGCAAAACGCCAGAATAAGTGGGTGAAAGAAGCAAGAATTCATGGCACTCCGTCGGTTGCGATGACGAGAGTTCCAGTTGATCCGATCAATGGAACAGCCTGCTTGTGAAATTAACGTGCAAGTGGCTGAGCACTCCACAGACACGTGTACCCTTAACGTAGTTCTCAAGGAGATTCAGCATGACACAGAGTGTGACAAGGCTGGCTCTTTGAAATACAGGTACAACAGAGACAGGAAGAAAGAATGAGAGAAGATTGTGGTGAAAGAGTACAACAGGGTTCACCACCACCCCCTGCTGGAGCTTCGTGGAGCTTTTAGGTGTTTTCGCTTAATAAACACTCACAATGCCCGGTCTGGGAATCAAAACCATGATACCACAACTGCATGTCTGCTGCCCTAACCACTGTGCCATTGCCCCTCCAAGAAGCAAGAATAGAATGGGAGGGAGAGAGTTACTGGGATGGAGATGAGGAATTTAAGTGATACACCTGTAGCAGAGGTGGACAAATTAAGAGAGGTGATGGGAGACAAATTGAACAGGTCTCGAGCAGTGGTCCTCAATCGGGGTTCATATGACCCTTGAGGGTCCGTATAAGATTTTGTTGTTAAAAATTTACGTGCAACAAATTGGTCACACTTTTACAAGGCTCAAAATATTTTAACAAATTTTTATACAATTCCCAATAATATTTAATTATGACAATACAAAAGGATTATTTTTAAATATCAAATGGTTATGAGGGGCCAAACAGGAATCAAAGGGATCCACAATGGTTGAGAAGACCTGGTCAAGAGGAAAGAGTGATAAGCAGTACAGATAGGGTGGTGTGTGTTGGGTACAGCTGGTTCAATGCAGACTCTTACACAAAGGTCAAATGAAACAGGAAGGACAGCAAAGTGATGAGGATGGTGGAAAGTGATGAGGATGAGTAGAGGGGCATTTGTGGTTTGTGAGCATCACAAATAACGAGATGAGAGATGGAAGTTTATGATAGAGAGGAGACTGAAGAGAGTGGTGAGATGAGGAGAGGAAGGAACAAGGGCACAGATAGAGTGATAAGGGGATGGCCCTATATAGTCTTTCATACATGGGCCCAGTAAAGGGTAGAGGAGGAGACATTTGTCATTTGCAAGCATCACAGCTGGTGGAGAGATGAGTGATGGAGGAGTATGAGTGGTAGAGAGTTAATTGGAGGGAATGGGGAGATAAGAGAAGGGAAGGCAATCAACAGTTATTCGAATGCCTGACATGCGACTCCCTAAAAGACTGTTTTACAGAGATCTGGCAGAAGGCAAGCACTTTAAAGTCCCACTGAAGAGCTTTGAGATCAACCTCAACATCTGGAAAATGCAAGCGCAAGACCCTGCTATGGACAGAACAGGATCACATGGGGCACAAAGGAGATGCTAACTGCGCAAGTCCAGAGCCAAATCCTTCGGTCCCTGCCTTCTTCTTCATGTGATGTCCTTGGTCATCATTGACAAATTAATAACAAGGGTCAGGGATGCAAGAGGTGACAGCAGATGTAGGCTTGTTTGTTACTTCTCAAACCATGCCTGACTCATAGGGCTGGTTTCCCAACTTCCTTGGCGTATAGGTTCCCCACCTGGATGGGACGCCAGTCCATCGGAGGTGAGATGCAAGATGCAGGAGGAAAGAGTGAGAGAAAGTTGTGGCAAAAAAGTCAGTAAAAGTTCGCCATTACCGTCTGCCGGAGCCACGTGAAGCTTAGGTGTTTCGCTCATAAACACACACATCGCCCTATCTGAGATTTGAACTCACAATCCCTCGACCGTGAGTCTGCTGTTCTAATCACTAGGCCAGATGTAGGCTTGGCAGGATATGAATATAAACACACATACACACACACACAGCCTCTATCACTATTCTCATTTCAATGCACATTGAAATACGAATAGTAATAGGGGCTGTGTGTTGTCTGGTCAGTTTGGACTTCAACAGAATAGTGTTTCACTAATCAGTACGATCCCTCTTCAGATCAGCCTTCACCACTTTGTCTCAAGTCTTCCTCAGTCTCCCTCGTCCACTTAGAGTACAAGACACTTCCTTATGCAGCACTCACCCCACTCTACACATCACATGTCCATATTAACACAGTCCTCCTTCTTGTACACAACATCTGATTCCTGTTGTACCCAGTTTTCCTCTCAGCTCATTTCTACTCTGCGGCTTATGTACACTGACCCATTCATCAGAACACAATGCCAACACTTTATTTCTTTCCTTTGCAAGTCTTCTGCATTCAAGGTCCACGTCTTACGACCATGCAGCCCCACAGCTCAAACACAAACATCATACAATCAGACATTCACTCTGACGGAGAAGCCCTTTGTTACCAGCAGAGGCAATACACCCACTGAACTTTTCCCAACCTGTTCTTACCTGAGCTACCACATTTTCCGAACAACCACCTCCACTGTTAATTATGTCACCATGGTAACAGAAGCTATCAACTACTTCTAGTGCCCCTATTGAGCATCTAAAACAATCTATTGGCAGTGTGTTTTAGTATATATAATCCCAGTGCAACTGCTACATACAAAGCCTGCTTCCTCTCAGCCTGTATAGGAGTCCACTACATCTCTGCTGCACCCATAGCTTACACTGGGTACAGCATATGGAGTTCCTCCCTAATTCTTCTCCGCAAGGACATATTTATAAATATGTGTGCGTGTGTGGGTGGGGGGGAGAGAGATTCAAATAAATGAATAAACTCTCTAACATATTTTAAATTTTTCCTGCTTATATACTGTTCACACATATGTTCAGTTGAATATAAATATATACATGTACGCACGCACACATATATTTGAGTGTGTGTGTGTGTGTGTGTGTATGTGTTGACTCTAAACACATTGTATACTGTCAAGAGGACTGTCATTTACATACAAATACAAATATCCTCAATAGCAGGTCACAGAAATACAAACACTCCACAAATTCTACACACTCCATCGCACATACACACACTCCATCACACAGATGGAAGGTGATATCTTGGAGGGTCGTTGTAGTTCGCTTTCGGAAAACAGGCTGATTATGAAACCGTGGATGACTTAAGCAGGGCAGCCCTTGTTAAAACGCAGACCCAGACTATCAATTCTTCCCTCTGCTTTAAAAAAAAAGAAAAAGAAAAAAAAAAAAAAAAAACCCCAGCTCCAACCGGTAACCGAAAGCACGTTTTAGATCCCCAGGGAAACGATCCAGAGAAAAACCCCGTCTATCAATCAGAACAATTTAACCATCACCACCATCACCATCATTCCCACAATACGAAATTTCTAATGGTAGCGAGGTCATTCCGGTGAGGGAAGGGGTCAGAAAATCAAGACAAAATATCGAATGTGGTTTTCTATATCAACCTCAAGATGTTTATATATATATAAAAGATGGAGATGAAAGCATTAACCCCATAATATGACTGGTACAGAATCTGGTGGATGTTGAGAGCTTGGATACACCGAACAATGACAGAGCAAAACTGTAAAGAGCTTGGTGTTTGAAATTGTAAAGGATTGTGACAATTCGTGGACCGAGTGGAGTGTTTTAGATGTCTTTAGTTTCTACCGTGATAATCTGACAATAACAACAAACGAGTGTGTGGGAGAAAATCTCAGAAAAACATTCATACATAAATATAGATGTAGGCAGACATTTAGACGATCTTCGTGTGAGTGTGTGTATATGTGTATAGCTACATACTCAGACACAGGTATGTGAATGTATGTATGTACGTATGTATGTGTGTGTGTATGTATGTGTGTGTGTGTGTGTGTGCGGATAGATAGAGAGAGAGAGGGGTAGATAGATACATACATACAAAGAATGCGAGAGAAAGCTTTATATAGTTAAATTTATAAATATAATTAAATATATAAATATAATTATTATTATTTAGATAGATAGATCGATAGATAGAGAGGTAGGTAGGTAGGTAGATAGATCGATAGATAGATAGATAGATAGATAGATAGATAGATAGATAGATAGATAGATAGATAGATCGATAGATAGATAGATAGATAGATAGATAGATAGATAGATAGATAGACAGACAGACAGACAGACAGATAGATAGATAGATAGATAGATAGATAGATAGATAGATAGATAGATAGATAGATAGATAGATCGAAAGAAAGAAAGAAAGAAAGATAGATAGATAGATAGATAGATAGAGAGGTAGGTAGATAGATAGATAAATAGATAGATCGATAGATAGATCGATAGATAGAGAGAGAAGTAGGTAGATAGATAGATAGATAGATAGATAGATAGATAGATAGATAGATAGATAGATAGATAGATAGATCGAAGCTGTGTGCAGTGTGAGTTGAAATAATTGTCGCAGTGAATATGCGAAGAGTTGTCAGATGACTGCAACAAGAGAAAACAGACAAAAGTAAACAAAATATCCAAAACATCACCACCAACTATTAATAATGACATGCTGTTGCGTTTGCCTATGTTTATATATATATATATATATATATATATATATATACGATACACACACACACACACACACACAGATATCTGCACGTTTACATACATAATCATACACGGGCATTTATGTATATATATATATATTTATAGACAAACATACAGGTACCAGTCTGTATTGCACGAATGAATGTACCTACGTATACACATATTAATATACAATAAAGATAAGGATTTTTCATAAAATGGTAATATAAAAATCTAAGAAAAAACTGTAAATCGGAATTAAATTGCTCCATCTTCAGCGACAAATCTTCAGATGAAGGAATGCCTAGAAACGGGTGACGTGTGTGCGTGTTTCTATATATGTGGGTGTGCCCGTGTATGTGTGTGTGTGTGTCAGCGTGTGTTTGTGTGTTAGTGTGTGTGTATGTGTGCGTGCGTGTGTGTGTGTGTGTTTGTATGTGTGCGTGTGTGTGTGTATACTGACATTATAGCAATGGAAGGGGCGTTGCTAGAGAGATGGAGATGGAAGAGAGAAAGAAAGATTGATTGTAAATGACTGATTGGAGGATACTACGATTTAGATAGACAGAGAGGCAGAGAGAGAGAGAGACAGAGAGAGAGAGAGAGAGGGTTAAAAAGAAGGAGATAGAGAAGAGAACAGAGGAAGAGAGAGAGAGAGAGATGGAAAGATGAAAACAGCGACGAAAAGTAATAATGATGATCACGAAGAGACCCCGTGTGACAAAACAAGAGAGAAACGCAATAGGTTGACCAAAAGCAAGTGATGGGGTTCCCTTCGATTTGGCTCCTCTCACATCCGATGACAACAATAAAGCGAAAGAGAAGAGCAGATGCTTCACTTACCTCGGTATTTGTCCAGAAAGACTTGTCTTACAGACGACATGTGGTCCGGCGTGGCCGGCTCCTACAACAAATGCAAGCGACAGACTAATGTTTAGATGACCTGATTTGCTATATTTTTGTCGGGTAACAAGAACGGAAGAGCAACAGTTAACACGGTATAAAGTGACAAAAGATAACAGCAGTCAAAACAACAACAACAAGAACTTACGTCGTCGTCAAAGTCTCCCGCCGCCATATTCGACGGCAATCTAAAGACTTCTAGTAAGGGAGGTAACTGGTTTGGGTGACTACTGAT
The DNA here is from genome assembly GCF_006345805.1 of Octopus sinensis. Lineage (NCBI taxonomy): Eukaryota > Metazoa > Mollusca > Cephalopoda > Octopoda > Octopodidae > Octopus > Octopus sinensis. The sequence continues at coordinate 63,735,929 of NC_043009.1, forward strand.
GGATTAAGATGGATTGATAGAAGAAGGGTTGGTCGGATGGAGAGATGATTAAAAAGGCAGGAGGTATGGATGGAGCTTGATGGATACACACATGTATAAAGGACGTGATGAATGAATAGACTAATAAGGAGATGGAGTCAGACAAACAGATAGATGTGTGAAAAATCATTTACTGCAAGCTACATAGATTGAACCAGTGACTTTCTTGTTACAAACGTAAAAGAATTTATTGTTCTAGAAAATAATTGGCTCAAACGATTGGCTAAATTAATTATTTAGCTATCGAAAGATCAGATTGGGACCAAATTATACCCTATGAAATTTGCCCAGATCCCCATCCGAGTGATCATAATAAGCAGTGCTTTTCTCGGGTGTTTTCAAAGCATCTGATGTCTGGATATCCTGTACACAATGAC
>NC_043009.1:63743844-63758844 GCF_006345805.1 Octopus sinensis
ACTTGTTCTATTTCTATTCCTGAGTGCCATACTAATACATTTGTTTGTTTGTACTCCACCTGCCTTCATCTTTTGTTTATTTTTGTAAACCTTCCCATTATATATATATATATATATATATATACTTTATTTAAAGCAGCAGAAAATTCAACAAAACCTGTTACTCTGAGTTTCACGTTGCCATTACTCAGAGTAACAGGTTTTGTTGAATTTTCTGCTGCTTTAAATAAAGCATATTACCCTACCACTGGTATTTGAGTTCTCTTTTTTCCACCTTGTTTCACATTTATGTGTTCACTCCGGTATATATATATATATATATATATATATATATAGATAGATAGATAGATATATAATGCATTACTTGTTTTAGTTATTAGATTGCAGCCAAGCCTTAAAGGGGATAGTTGGACAAATCAACCCAAAGTACTTTAATTTTTTAACCTGGTACTTATTCTCTCTGTTTTACTGAACCACTAAGCCATAAGAATATAAACAAACCAACACCAGTTATCAAGTGGTGGTGAAGGACAAATATGAACACACACACACACACACACACACACATATATATACTCATGCCAGCATGTGTGTGTGTATACATATAGGCATGGCTGTGTGGTAAGAAGCTTGCTTCCCAACCACTTGGTTCTGGGTTCAGTCCCACTGCGTGGCACCTTAGGCAAGTGTCTTCTACACTACCCTCAGGCTGACCAAAGCCTTGTCAGTGGATTTGGGAGATAGAAACTGAAAGAAGCCTGTTGTGTGTGCGTGTGTGTGTCACAGTGCATCTACATGCATATTTCTGTGTCTATCTTTGTCCCCCATGACTACTTGACAACTGGTACTAGTGTCTCCCCATAACCTAACGGTTATGTCCTGGGGCCAATTCATTCAACTAAAGAAAATAAATTCCCAAAGTCGCTGCTCCAGCATGGCCACAGGCTAATGACTGAAATAAGTAAAAGATAAAAGATATTCTTTTATCCTTTTACTTGCTTCAGTCATTTGACTGCAGCCATACTGGGGCAGCACCTTAGATAGTTTTAGTTGAAGAAATCGACCCCAGGACTTATTCTTTGTAAGCCTAGCACTTATTCTATCAGTCTCTTTTGCCAAATTGCTAAGTGACAGGGACATAAACACACCAACATCATTTGTCAAGTGATGGTGGGAGGACAAACACAAACACAAAGACATACACATAAATATATATATATATGTATATATATACATATATACATATATACATATATACATATACACATATATATATATATATATATATATATATATATATCGCGTGACCACGACCGCCAGGCTATCAGATGTTGCTACATATCGCTGGTCACAATGCGCTTCACATTGTTTTAGCCTTCAAATGACGCCACCCCAATGGTTAAGTGAGCAGGCCAATATATATATATATATATATATATATATATATTATATATATATACACATACACACATGTATATACGCCAGGCTTCTAGCAGTTTCCATCTACCAAATCCACTCTCAAGACTTCGGTCAGCTCAAGGCTGACCTCATAGCCACGCCTGCACCTATATATAAACTGTTTTCATGTTCAGTTATAATAAAACCAATTTTACATTAAACCGAAGGATTATGCAATATTTTTCGTTGAGGACATATTTGTTATACTTTTACAGGAATAGTGTTGACAGTAACTTCAAAGTTTCAATCAGTTAATCCATCATACAAAGAGCTTCTTTCAGTTTCCGCCTACCAAATCCAGTTGACTATTCAGGGGATGTAGTAGAAGACCCTTGCCCAAGGTGCCACACCGTGGGACTGAACCTGGAACAGTTTGGTTGGGAAACAAACTTCTCACTACACTGCCACACCCCATAAACACACACACACCACACACACACTAGTGTATCTATATGGAGAGAAAATGGTACACATACATACATACGCACATGTGTGTGTGTATATATATATATATATATATTATAATATTATTATATATTATAATAGATATATATATATATAATATATATATATATATATAAGATATATATATATATATATATATATAGCACACACATAGATATACATATATATAATAATACATATATATATATATAATATATATATATATATATATACGCACACACATCTATATACATATATATATATAGATATATATATTATATATATATAATACGCACAACATATATATACATATGATATATATACAGATATATTATATTATATATTATATATATATATATATATATATATATATACGCACACACATATATATAATATATAGATATATTAATATAGATTATATATATATATATATATATATAATAATATATATATATTAATATATATATATATTATATATACGCACACACATATATATACATAGATATAGATACATATATATATACATATATATAATAAATATTATACATATATATATATATATGTGTGTGCGTATATATATATATATAATATAATATATTATATAATATCTATATATATATATATATATATATATATATATATATAAAAAATAAGGGTGAAAAATTTGGATATTAATTTAATAATAACATCAATTGAACACCAAGTGGTTGAGACCATTGCGGATCTATTTTTAGCGCAAGAGCAACCACATAGTGGACACTCTCTTATATTTGTGTATGTATATATATATATATTTATATATATGAGAAATATATGCATACATATATTCAACAATACATAATATACACACAGCAACATACATATACACACATAGATATACACACATATACTAACATATATATATATATGATACATAAATATAACATACAGATACATGCAATCATACACCCAACATTTATATATACATACATATATATATACATATATATATATATATATATACATATATATGTACTCAGCATATATACATACATATTGGTTGTTAGTTCCCTGATCTGTATGATCGTCTTTCCTTCTGAAGAGATAGTGCCTTCCCGTCATGGGCTCTGAGGAGGTGGCTTTTTAAGGCCCGCTGCTGACCTGCAAGTTCTACTGGAAATTACGCAAGTGTTCGGCACCACCAGACATCTTTCTTGATTACCTCTGTTACGTAACATGTTAACGTGTCTCGTTAAGCCTGACTTTGACCGTTGAAATTGATTACAGGTTCCCCACTTGAAAACGCTTATCTACATCGCATTGTTTGAAGTGATTAGTGAATCCAACTGTTAACAAGATATGTACTATAATAATAAACGTGGTTGTGTGGTAAGTAGCTTGCTAACCAACCACATGGTTCCGGGTTCAGTCCCACTGTGTGGCACCTTGGGCAAGTGTCTTCTGCTATAGCCTCGGGCCAACCAAAGCCTTGTGAGTGGATTTGGTAGACAGAAACTGAAAGAAGCCTGTCGTATATATGTATATATATGTGTGTGTATATGTTTGTATGCCTGTGTTTGTCTCCCTAGCATTGCTTGACAACCGATGCTGGTGTGTTTACGTCCCCATCACTTAGCGGTTCAGCAAAAAAAAGACCAATAGAATAAGTACTAGGCTTACAAAGAATAAGTCCCTGGGTCGATTTGCTCGACTAAAGGCGGTGCTCCAGCATGGCCACAGTCAAATGACTGAAACAAGTAAAAGAGAGAGTATATCACCATGACCGACAAGGCTATCAGATGTTGCTACACATCGCTGGTCACAATGTGCTTTCGCATCGTTTTAGCCTTCAAATGACACCACCCCGCTGGCTAAGCGAGCAGGCCAACAGAGGAAAGAGTGAGAGAAAGTTGTTGCGAAAGAGTACAGCAGGGATCGCCACCACCCCCTGCCAGACTCTCCTGGAGTTTTAGGTGTTTTCGCTCAATAAACACTCACAACGCCCGGTCTGGGAATCGAAACCGCGATCCTACGACTGCGAGTCCACTGCCCTAACCACTGGGTCATTGTGCCTCCACACACACACACACACACACACACACACATATATATACAATTTTAATTCAAATTTTTTTTTAAATATCATTCGATACATTATACAATATTCATATTTTATATCTCTGAAGAGCAGAAGGGTTGTCTATAAGTGCTTATCAATATAGGACTTCATTATAGGGACAACCTTTTTGCGAAACGATCGTAAGATGCTTAAAAACTTAATTCAAAACTTTTAAACTTTCAAATTTATTTTAGACATCATATTTATATTTTTAATATTTATTTATTTAGTTATATTTTTAATACATAAAGTCTTTCATATGGGTATATCTTTGTGAAAAATTTGATATTGATTTCCTTATATTAATAATAATAATATATTATTAAAAAATATATGTATGTATCATCATCATCATCATCGTTTAACGTCCATTCTCCATGCTAGCATGGGTTGGACGGTTCGACCTGGGATCTGTGAAGCCAGAAGGCTGCACCAGGCTCCAGTCTGATCTGGCAGTGTTTCTACAGCTGGATGCCCTTCCTAACGCCAACCATTCCGTGAGTGTAGTGGGTGCTTTTTACGTGCCACCTGCACAGGTGCCAGGCGAGGCTGCAATGGCCACGGTCGGATTGGTGCATATTACGTGCCACCGGCACAGAAGCCAGTCAAGGCAGCACTGGCCACCTTGACTGGCTTCCGTATGTATATATATATGATATAAATAATATATAAGTGTATGTATATATACATACATATATGTACATACCTACATATGTATGTATATATACATGCATATATGGGTACAGGACATCGAAAAAACGTTGAACAAAGTGAGAAATGAAAACATAAAACAAAAACATAGAAAACGAACTTTTTTTCAAACAACGAAAGAAACAGAGAAACAAGACATACAACATAAAGAATATTCCCCTTCTTCTGTTGTCCCTGTTTCATCTACTCCGCGTTTCAAAGGTAAGGGCAAGATGCGACTTCGTTGAAACAGTCCTTCTCGCAAAGCAAATTAGATAAAATTTGGGATTTTTTGCTGAGGGTAAAAATGGTGACAAGAACAGAACAATAAGAACAAAAAAAGATAGTAAAAACAATAAAAGACAGAACAATGAGAATAAAACAGTAAAAACAAATGATGAGGGTTGTTAAGCCAAGACAATGGAAAAATTATTCTGAACACTTCACTTCAATAACACTATTATACTTGTTCCACGTCCTCGCGTTGTTGTGTTTTCTCTTTGTGTTTTCATGTTTGGATTAACTTTATATATACACATACATATATATATATATATATATATATATATATATATCTATATATTAAATAATGAGGGGATAAATTGAATATTAATTTAATTAATATCATTTAAAACCAGTAGCCTATCATATAGAAAAGTCTGAAAATTCATATATATATATATATACGTAGGCTGTATACGATATGTATTGGCAGGTTGCCAACCTTTCCTAATATGATCCAGAATACATTCCCATTAACTGTATCAAAAGCCTTTGATGGTTGAATAAGCACTTGATAAAGATCAACACACCATTCAAAACATTTCTCTTGTATTTACCAAACAGTAGTAATCATATCCAAATCTCCCTCTCCTTCTCCAAGACTAGTTTTATAGTAAGACAGATGGACACGTTTTTTTGGAGAAGTCAGTTCAAAAGAACCCTTGAAATTAATTTTTAAAAGCAAAGCGATATCTCAATAGCTTCCACATGCACTTCTTTACCCCTTGTCGTTATATAATGAAAACATCATAGCATTTCCTACTGCAGATGAAACTAGAAAGCATGTTCGTTCCAGTACTTCATAATACCATTTGAAGTTTGGGCATTCTTAGAATTTTCTTTATCAACCATGGTTGTAATGTATAAATCTTGAGGCCCTTAAAACAATTTTATAGTTCATACGTGCAACTAATATCCTTCCTCACAGGCAATGCCTCTATTTCAACAGCTTTTTTATTCATTAGCTGTCCTTCATCCACCATCGCTTGACAACCGATGCTGGTGTGTTTATGTCCCCATAACTTAGCAGTTTGGCAAAGGGGGCCGATAGGATAAGTACTAGGCTTACAAAGACTAAGTCTTGAGGTTGATTTGTTCGACTGAAACGCAGTGCTCCAGCATGGCCGCAGTCAAATGACTGAAGCAAGTAAAATTTTTTTTTTAAATACTTTTAAAAGAACATGCAGAAGCCCACAGTTTAGAAAGAACAGTACGGCAGGGATTTAGCATGAATTAAAATAGTCTTTGAATGTTGCACCACGTCTCATGAATCAATTTTGAATACGCTTGGCATATAATGCCATCTGCATCGTTTGAAGCATAGGTGATAGATAAAGTAACTGTGCGCTTCCAACTGCTTAGGCCTGCACATGTCACAGCTCTTCTGCTGTCATAGAACTTTCAAGAGATGGAATGAAAAAATGAGGTCACCTTCAAGAAACATCTGTTCGTCACTGGATTATAGTGGTAAGCGCTAATACAATGCAGACAGCACTCTCTGAGTTCCTGCGATTAGTAACTAAGGACAGGCTGAAGCAAGATAACCCCATAGTCACATGAAGCCACAGGTTTTACATCAATGTGTCCCTCTTCAAGAAGGGTGCTATGACAACAGCTAGGGGACCCTCACTACGGGTGGGTTTGCTGTGTGCCCTGACACCAACCAAGGATATTTCTGTGTACCTATGCTCAGATGCAATGTCATCACACGTGCTAGTTAACTCATACATACATATGTACATACATACATACACATACAGACACACACACACATATATGCACACACACACATATATGCACACACACACACACATATATGCACACACACACACATATATGCACACACACACACACATGTGGCCAATGCCAGTACCATTGACTGGCACCCATGCCAGTGGCACATAGAAAGCACCATTCAAGCGTGGTCAATGCCAGTGTCACCAGGCTGGTTCCCATGCTGGTGGCACATAGAAAGCACCATTTGAGTGTCGTTAATGCCAGTGCCACCTGACCGTCTTCCATGCTGGTATCACATAAAAAGTACCCACTACACTCTCAGAGTGGTTGGTATTATGCATCCAGCTGTAGAAACCTTGCCGGATCAGATTGGAGCCTGGTACAGCCTTCTGGATTGCCAGTCCTTATTCAAACTGTCCAACCCATGCCAGCATGGAAAGCAGGCATTAAACGATGATGATGATGATAATGATGATGATGATGTTGATGGTGATATATATATATTATATATATATATATATATATATATATATACATATATATATACATACATATATGTATATATAGACATACATACATATACATATATATATATATATATATTCGGAGACCCCCTTCGGTCACGACACAGACCATGGGATTGCACCTAGAAAGTTACCCTCCTAGACACAAGTCCGGGTGAGGTTGTTTATGGAAGACCAGCAGTCGCCCATGCATACCAGCCTCCCCTCTCCACACCACCAGTGTTATCCAAGGGAAAGACAAAGGTCAATACAGCTTGGCACCAGTGACGATACAACTCATTTCTACAGCTGAGTGAACTGGAGCAACGTGAAATAAAGTGTCTTCTACTATAGCCTCGAGCCGACCAAAGCCTTGTGAGTGGATATATATATGACTGGCTTCTTTCAGTTTCCATCAACCAAATCCACTCACAAGGCTTTGGTTGGCTCGAGGCTATAGTAGAAGACACTTGGCCCAGGTGTCATACAGTGGGACTGAACCCGGAGCCATGTGGTTGGAAAGCAAACTTCTAACCACACAGCCACACATATACTTACTCGCATATATATATATAGACATAGATACTAAGATGCATATACATTCATATTTATATATATACATATAAACGCGCATATGTACACACATATACATACAGACATACATCCTTAACTGCAAGCATAGATAAGTATCTATTCATATACATATATATACATACACACATACAAACTTAAATGCATACGTTTCTATTTAAATATAGATTTTAGGTTTTCTTATGACCCAACTTAGAAAGACCTTTGTTATTCATGTTTGAGCAGATACTAAATAAATATTACAAAACCTCCGAAAAATCATTAGTGTTATAATTAACAACAATCCTTTACCTCACCCCACCCCATTTAACCTTCATTTTTCCCACCTCCCACTCTCTCTCCCTCTCCCTTTCTCTCTCTCCCCCTCTCTTTCTCTGTCTATATATATATATATATAGTTATATATATCTAACAATACTCTAAAATACATACAATTGATGGTAACAGCTGTTTTGCAAACAATTCCACACAAACATAATAAAAGTTTACCCTAAAAAGGAACAATTAATCTGAAGTCACATTACTTTTATTTTAGCAGAGCTAATGCTTCATTTGGCTGAGTGTAGGAAAAAATTATGGAAAAATAGGCAAGTTTCTATATGTGTCAAATGTAAAGTGTACCAAGCTGTAGCACTTTCGTTTCTGCTGTTTGGAGCTGGATCCTGGATGGACTACAAAACTTGAGTAGACATGTTACATGCATATATGATGAATGAGACAGCTGCAACAGATTATGAATATTACTCTGATGACAAGATCAGGATTGAAAGGGTCCTCTGGTGTGCTGATCTACCTCCTGTGGTGGAAATCTTCATTGATAGAAATTTATCTGTATATATATAAAGCTGAAGTTGTCTGTGTATAGCAGGTTTGGTAGCCTTCAACTAACACTATCTCCTCCGAGACCCTGCGGCGCAAGTTGACCAAAATTGAGTGTATGATAGAAGAAGGATTGCTCTTCCTTCTGTAGAAGAAAAATTCAAATCGGACCATGTTAACACAAAAAATTACTTACATCAAAAAGGTGCTTTTTTTCTATGAAAATCCCTATTTTTTACGATTTTTTTTGCTGCTGTGTCACCATTTTTCGGTGTATTTCAACCAGAAAAGTGTTTACTTAAAGAGAATAACAAGCTACATAATGCAAAATTTTTACTTTTCAAAAATTCCAATTCTAAAGGGTCGAAACAAACCTGAGCAATGCAGGGCGATACTGCTAGTATTTGATAAAATAGTCTGAATGCTAAAAGGTTAAACCTATATCTACATCTAATGACATATCAGATGGTTGCTATCACAGTATTTGCCATCTTGGAACAAACTGTCTTCAATTTATGCTGTTTTGTGAGATATTCTCTATGGCAGGCACTTCATGGCATTTCTTTGTTGACAGGAAACTTTGTGAGTCCAATTAGTTGCTAAGTGATGACTTGAATCAGCATCAGTTAGATTTTGTCAATAGAAAAATGAAGCTCAGATTCATTGCTTTATAGCATGAAACTGTTATCCATTTTAAAAGATGAAAAAAAATCACCGCAGAAAGAATGTGGAAGGCAATCTCCAAAAATTTGCAGAGCTCAGATATTTTATCAAATATTGTCGGATACTGTAACTCAACTATTTACAAAGTGAAATTGTATATTCTTGTGAATATACTAACGAAATTTGTACTGAAATTCACATTTAAATATGAATGGGCTCACGTGGCCAGCTACAGCCTGTATGGTCTTTTGAACCTAAAGACTTTCAGCCAGCTATGTCCAGGTTGGTCTCATCACCATCATCATCATCATCATCATCGTTTAACGTCCACTTTCTATGCTAGCATGGGTTGGACGATTTGACTGAGGGCTGGTGAACCAGATGGCTTGCACCAGGCTCCAATCTTGATCTGGCAGAGTTTCTATAGATGGATGCCCTTCCTAATGCCAACCACTCCGAGAGTGTAGTGGGTACTTTTTACGTGCCACCGGCACGAGGGCCAGTCTGGTGGTACTGGCAACAGCCATGCTCAAATGGTGTTTTTTATGTGCCACCTGCACAGGAGCCAGTCCAGTGGCACTGGCAACGACCTTGCTTGAATGTTTTTTTTGTCAAAAGGGTTAAACCTATATCTACATCTTACGATATATCAGATGGTTGCTTTTCATAGCTTTTGTCATCTTAAAACAACCTGTCTTTGATTTACACTGTTTTATGAAATATTTTCTATGGCAGGTGCTTCATGGCATTTCTTTGTTGACAGGAAATTTGGCAACTCAAGTTAGTTGTCAAGTGATGACTTAGGTTGGTGTCAGTTGGATTGTGTCTATAGAAAAATCAATCAATGATAAAATATCTTTTACTTATATCAACCATAGGGCTGTGGCCAACTGGGGCACTGCCTCAAAAGGTTTAGTTGAACAAATCAACCCCAGTCCATTTTCTTTTAAAGGTTGGCACTTGTTCTGTTGGTGACTTTTCCAAAACCTTTAAGTTACAGAGACATAAACAAACTAACACTGGTTCTCAGGCAGTGAGGGGACAGACATAAACACAAAGACACACCTATATACACATACACACACACATGCACACATCACACATGCATACATACACACATGCACTCATGCACACACACATGCACTCACGCACACACACACACATGCACACATGCACACACACACACACACGCAAACAAGCAAACATACATATATGTATGTATATATGTATATATATGTATGTATGTATAAATGTATATATGTATATGTATGTATGTATGTATGTATGTATATATAAAGATCATTTTAGTTTGCTGTACCCGCACTCCATAAACATAATTGTAGTTAGTGTCTTTTGTGACTCTCAGAGTTAATTTTTTGACTCTTATTTATAGCAATCGTCTGTGCTATTTTACCCCCTTTATTTATTAATTCTATTTTGGTTTTTAATTGCTAGCCACACATATTATATTGTGTTTAATATATCTTAATATATTAATATAACATTGTAGTATCTTGTGTGTGTGTATATATATATATATATATATATGCAGATAATAAAATACATTAATGCTACATCACCGTTTTCTAAATTTTCTTCTGAATATTTATAAACCAGGATTTATATATTATTTTAAGAATATTATTATTCACAAAAAGTACTAGGCAATGAACCAGTAATTCATTGGATATTACTATCCCTTAATGAGACTGTTTTAACCTCTAATTGAATGTATATATATATATGAATATACAAATGTGTGTGTGTGTATATATATATATATATGCATGATGAGCTTTCATCAACTTAATTCACCTACAACACTTTGATGTCATCCTGAGGCTATAGTAGAAAACACTTGTTCAAGGTGCTACACAGTGGGACTGAATCTGAAACCAGTGCCAACAAATTGCTATTTTTACAATTCTTGATAAATGCATATTTTTGTAATCTCAGAGGATTTTCTATCAACATTCTATTTAGATATCTTTTTACATATTTCAAATGATTTTCTTGTGATCATATCCTTTGTATCCATAAAAGTATGTAATTTTCTTTCTTCACCTTTCAAATAATTTGACATAAAAACGTGTGATCCATGTTCAAGTTTTGAATACTTCTAAGTTGTTTTACCTTACCTGTATTTACATGTTTAAAATTTTACTTGAGAATAGTTGGTTTATGATTATGATCTAAACATAGACTGCATCAATAAAATGCTTCTGAAACAGGTGTAATAAATTTCAAACCTTGATTGTGTTCTTCTTCTATATGTGCCTATGCCACACCTGGAACCAACCCTGAGTTAGATCTATGATTTATATTGGATTAGTACATTTATATATATATATATATATATATACATATATGTATGTATGTATATATATATGTGTGTATATATATATATATATATAATATATATATATATATATATAATATATATATATATATATATATGTATATATGTATGTATATATCATCATCATCATCATCATCATTTAGCGTCCGCTTTCCATGCTAGCATGGGTTGGACGGTTCAACTGGGGTCTGTGAAGCCAGAAGGCTGCATCAGGCCCAGTCTGATCTGGCAGTGTTTCTATGGCTGGATGCCCTTCTAACGCCAACCACTCTGTGAGTGTAGTGGGTGCTTTTTACATGCCACCCGCACAGGTGCCAGACGGAGCTGGCAAACGGCCACGAACAGATGGTGCTTTTTACATGCCACCGGCATATATATATAATATATATATATATATATATATATATATATATATTATATATATATATATATATATACATATATTTAGATATATATATACACACCTATATATATATTTCCATGATGTATAAAAGATCATGGGTTAAGCCAAAACAATGCAAAGTAAATGCAAGGTAAATCACAAGAAAACAAATACGTGAATTAATGTAGACTTATCTTATATTCAAAATATCAGGGTTATGACCCCATTTCCAAGAAATTGATGAATTTCTTGAAAATGATATATTGAATGCAAATTAAGTCTACATTAATTCACGTATTTGTTTTCTTGTGATTTACCCTGCATTTACTTCACATTGTTTTGGCTTAACCTATGATCTTTTATGCAATATATTCTATACAATGCTTCATAGTAATTATTCCGCCGCCTCCACTGGCTTCTGCGCCAGTGGCACGTAAAAAGCGCCATCCAAAAGTGGCCAATGCCAGTGCCGCCTTGACTGGCTTCCATGCCGGTGGCACGTTAAAAGCACCAACCGATCGTGGCCGCTGCCAGACTCCCCTGGCACGTAAAAAGCACCCACTACACTCGCGGAGTGGTTGGCGTTAGGAAGGGCATCCAGCTGTAGAAACACTGCAAGATCAGACTGGAGCCTGGTGCAGCCTCCTGGCTTCCCAGACCCCGGTTGAACCGTCCAACCCGTGCTATCGCGGAAAACGGATGTTAAACGATGATGATGATGATGATGATGATATATATATAACCAGCCGAAATTGCAAAGATAGTCTGGAACTTGACTGAAGAAAGAAAAATCCGAATGACCCGTCCTTGTTTTCTTTGTATTGTCTCTCTGGATGTTTTGCTGTCCCTTTTTCATATCACCTAACTGTCTGGATGTTTTGCGTTCTTGTCCCATTTTGAATTATATATATAATATATATATATATATATATAACTTATCAGTATTATCTTAAATACATATAAACCTGTAATATTTTATTTATCTTCAAATAAATTCATGCTGCTTTGATTTAAATTTCAGATTTTAAATCACTGAAAGGGAAAATGGCAACTCTTGTGTGTTGGAACCATCATTTTCTACAGTCTTTTAGTATAAGTCGAAGATCATAGAACAGAGCTAATTCCAAGCCTTGTAGTATAGGCCTAAGATCACAGAATAGAGTTCAACATCATAGAATGCTGATAAATACAAGGAATAAATAGCTAAATGTTATAGAATGGAACAAATTAAATTATTGTCAAGTCAGCAACTTTGGTTTATTGCTCATTGAAGCTATTTCTCACCATGTATGTTATTAATAATCTTCAGAAAGCTAATAAACGTCACAGCATTTCTTTTTATCTTACTTTAAGCCCTTGCATATAAAATCTATAAATAATTTATTAATGGCTGGTCAAATCAGTAACTTCACAACAAGTGACAAGATTTTGAATAAAATTACAGATTATTGTTAATACTTGATTGCAAATCTTCTCCAGTAGTTTCACAGCTGTCTTCAAATCTCTCTGGTGATATCCACTCATCTCCAGCCCTTGCAGCCATATCTGGTGATGATTAGTTGTATCCAGTTCTGTCTGGTTGTATCCAGTTCAATCCAGTCATCTATGCTATGGTCATTCACAGTTGGAATAATAATAATAATAATGAAATTATTGTATACAGTGCTTGGGTGCACCACAACTTGTCAAAAGTGCATATAAAGCATATGCAGTAATGTACAAATGTCTGGAAAGCGAATAATGTACGAGTCAGATACATGCTTGCGTGTGTATGGAGGGGAGAAAATCAGGTGTAGTGTTGGCAAATCTCAGGAAACATGGAAGTTTTGAAGGATGCAGTGCTCCGACAACTAATAACTGACGCCGGCAGTTTGTTCCATGCTTCAGCAACTCTTAGCGTGAAAAAACGTTTCTGAAAGTCATGGGGGCTGTGCTGTTTTTTGACTTTGTAAACACGTCCACGGGTGTTAGACAGGTGGAGTTTGAAAAGGTGCTCAGAGTTATTGTTAGTAAGATGGTTGATAATTTTATGGGTGTCTTCCAAGTCAGCTGCCAGATGTCGGAGTTTCAATGTATCCATGCCCAGGGAAGTAAGGCGTTCAGAATATGGCAAATGCTTGATGGTTGCACATTACTGAACGGTTTCCAGACGATTAATATCCTGGGCAAGTTAAGGGTTCCAGACCGGTGATGCAAATTTGGCCGTACCATAGCTATATAAAGCCTCAGATAGATAGTCGGAGAGCGGCTCACAAAGGACTTCTTAGCAATTTTAGCAATGTGTTTTGCCCAATGCAAATTGCTGTCGACAATAATGTCCAGGTCATGTTCACATACTCTTTTACTCGTTTCATTCATTTGACTGCTGCCATGCTGGAGCACTGCCTTTAGTCGAGCAAATCAACCCCCAGGACTTATTCTTTGTAAGCCTAGTACTTATTCTATTGGTCTCTTAGCTGAATCACTAAGTTATGGGGACGTAAACACACCACCATCGGTTGTCAAGCGATGTTGGGGGGGACACACATACATATATATGTATACATATATACAATGGGATTCTTTCAGTTTCCATCTACTAAATCCACTCGCAAGGCTATAGTAGAAGACACTTGCCCAAGGTACCACACAGTGGGATTGAACCCGGAACCATGAGGTTGGTATATGTGTGTGTGTGTGTATGTGTATATACACATATCTATATCTATATATATATATATATATACACACATATACATATACATATATATATATCTATATATATATATATGTGTGTGTGTGTGTATGCCTGTGTATTCATATGTATTTATGTATTTATGTATGTATGCATGTATATTTGGTTCATAATCCTGTGCTTCTTGGTTGGATTCTACTCTACAGCATCTTGGACAAGTGACTTTTCTCTAGCCTCAAGTTGATGAATGCCTTCTAAGTGGAACTGTGTAGGCAGAAACTGTATGAAACCCTATCAAGC
>NC_043009.1:63763844-63773844 GCF_006345805.1 Octopus sinensis
ACGACAGGCTTCTTTCAGTTTCCGTCTACCAAATCCACTCACAAGGCTTTGATCGGCCCAAGGCTATAGTAGAAGACACTTTCCCAAGGTGCCACGCAGTGGGACTGAACCCAGAACCATGAGGTTGTTAAGCAAGCTACTTACCACACAGCCACTCCAACGCCTGATTGTCTGTTTTTAGAATGACATTGCCAGGAAGGTGTGAGAGCTTGGATCTGGCTAGTTTGAACATGAAAAAGGTGGAATATCTAGACTGGATAAGTCCAGTTTAAACAGTAAAGGATTAATCAGGACCTTTTTATGAGGAGAGATAAAGGTAAATGAGATTATTAGTCAGGCTGGGTAGATATATCACTGTAACCAGACTGCTCTACCATGCCATGCCATGCCATGGGCTTTTAGCTCTTTGAGTTGTAGGGTGCGCTGTCATAGAATATGTCATGTTTTCGGCATTTTAGACTTGATGGGGCCCATCCTCCTCTGGCAGTGACCACAGTGGATTTCTTCCAGAGAGAGAGAGAGAGAGAGAGAGAGAGGTTGAGGGAAAGAGCTAGAAAGAGAGAGAAAGAATAAGACAGACTGAAAGAAGGCATTATAAAAAGAAACAGATAGGGAGAGAGAGAGAGAGAGAGAGAGAGAGATTGAGAGAAAGAGTTAGAAAGAAAGGGGAGAGAGATACAGATTGAGAGAAAGAGTTACAGATAGAGGCGAGAGAGAGAGAGAGAGAGAGAGAGAGAAGCAGACAGACAGACAGACAGACAGACAGACGGACAGACTGACAGATGGATAGACGGACAGAGAGAGAGAAAGTTTTAGAGAATGAGACAGACAAAAAAGAAAGAGTCCAAGAAAGAGACTGAAAGAAATTAAGAGTTAGAGAAAGAGGATCGACCCCAGTATAAAGCTGGTACTTTATTTATTGACCCCACCATCACCACCACCACCACCAAAAAAAAAAAAAAAGAAGGATGGAAGATAAAGTTGACCTCAGCCTGATTTTGAACTCAAGATGCAGATATTCGAAGCAATTATCACCAAACCCTCTAAACCAATGTTCTTGTAGCCTTGCCAACCGGCTGCTTTCTGATTAAAGGGCCAGACTACGGCCTAATGAAATCAAGGGATCTTCTTTTGTAGCAGGTGCTGGATTTTGAAAAGTTCCATACTTCCAGATTATATTGGTATCATGAAGAGGAACTGGTACCTGATCCTAGTAAGGACAGGTACCAGTTATACTTACTGCACTCTCCTTGTTCTAGCCGTTAATAGGAGCCATGTGGAGATATGGCTCATTCTTAGGCTCAGTCCCCTAGCTATGGGGACTGAGTATGATTTCAAGGGAAGATACAATTCATTGCTGCAAACGGGGGGAGCATTGTATAAATGATTGGTGTTTTGTTAATTTTTGTTAACTTCTTTTGCTGGACGCAAATCTTGCCATCAACAAAAGAATTAGGATGGATATCTGATCGAAATGGAGTAAAGAAGATGTCTAAGTATTTCGAAATCTGGAGTTTTACCATGATGTGTCTCAGAAATGCTGAAGGAGTGTAAGGACAGAAAGAGAAGGAGAGATTAGGAGAGAGAGAGAGAGAGAGAGAGAGAGAGGTGGGAGAGGGGTTGAGATGGAGAGCTGTAGAAGGAAAGGAAAAGATGATAAGTTAGTATTGATACATTTAACTAAATGATTGAATTTCGTTTTGGGATTTGGTTTGAAAGATTCTTTATGTGAGTTCGTGTGTTGAAGCATATTCTGTTGTGTCTGGAGAGAGTCATTTTCTTTTTGTGTCTTATAATTTAACAGCAGCGGTGGTGCCCCAGCATGGCCGCGGCCTTCGGGCTGAAACATTTTAAAGGATTTTAAGGATTTACACTCACCGGTAAAATTTCCACTTTTTTTTCTTATTTTTATTTTCCTAAAATTTTCGTTGCGTTTATTGAAAAGGTTGCAAGACGCAGCGAAAATCTTAGGAAAATAAAAATAAGAAAAATAAGTGGAAATTTTACCGGTGAGTGGGTTAAATTATAAGGCACAAAAAGAGAATGACTCTCCCCAGGACACAACAGAATAAACGATGGAAGAAAATTCAAATGCAAAGGAAATAACTGCGTAAAGTATAACTTTCACAGTTTCTTTCGAATTAAAGAAAACAAAATTCATTACTAGAATGCTTGTTGTGTTTATTTCGTTTTTTTGTTTTTTTTTTTTGGTTTTTTGAGATGACTGAGCCTTTTACCTTTTTATTTGTTTTAATCATTGAAAATGGTCATGCTGGAGCACTGCAGTGAAAGGTTTTAGTCAAATGAATAAACTCTAATACATTTTTTTTCTCAGATCTCAGAGTCATTCTATTGGTATCTTTTGCCAAACTACTAAATTACAGGGACATATACAAACCAACACCGGTTATCAAGTGATGAGAGAACACCCCCCCCCACACACACACACACGAATATATCACAAGTTGCTACAGTTTCCATTTACCGAATTCATTCACAAGGCGTTGGTCAGCCCAAGGCTATAATATAATAATAATGATATTATTGTATACGGTGCTCAAGTGCACCACAGCTTGTCAAAAGTGCATATAAAGCACATGTAGTAATGTACAAATGTCTGGAAAGCGAACAGTGTATGAGTCAGATACATGCTTGCATGTGTATGGAGGGGAGAAAATCAGGTGTAGTATTGGCGAATCTCAGGAAGCATGGAAGTTTTGAAGGATGCAGTGCTCCGACAACTAACAACTGATGCTGGCAGTTTGTTCCATGCTTCAGCAACTCTTAGTGTGAAAAAATGTTTCCAAAGTCATGGGAGCTGTGCTGTTTTCTGACTTTGTAAACATGTCCATGGGTGTTAGATGGGTGGAGGTTGAAAAGGTGCTCAGAGTTATTGTTTGTAAGATGGTTAATAATTTTATGGGTGTCTGCCAAGTCAACTGCTAGACGTCAGAGTTTCAATGTATCCATACCCAGGGAAGTAAGGCTTTCAGAATATGGCAAATGCCTGATGGAGGGTATTCCTTCTATAATAGGAAACACTTGCAAAAGGTACCATGTTGTGGTACCTTCATTACAAGACAGCTTCAAGGGAAATGTTGAATGTTCCAGAGAGATGTTACTTCAAAAGGAAACAAAATAAGAACTTGTTCATTATGTTTCTGGATCTGTTGAATGGTTTTGATTCTTCTCTCTTTTTACTCTTTTACTCTTTTACTTGTTTCAGTCATTTGACTGCGGCCATGCTGGAGCACCACCTTTAGTCTACCAAATCGACCCCAGGACTTATTCTTTGTAAGCCTAGTACTTATTCTATCAGTCTCTTTTGCCGAACCGCTACGGGGATGTAAACACACCAGCATCGATTGTCAAGCAATGTTGCTGGGACAAACACAGACAGATATGCACACACACATACATGCACATATACATACATATATATGACGGGCTTCTTTCAGTTTCCGTCTACCAAATCCACTCACAAGGCTTTGGTCAGCCCGAGGCTATAGTAGAAGACACTTGCCCAAGGTGCCATGCAGTGGGACTGAACCCAGAAACATGTGGTTCGTTAGCAAGCTACTTACCACACAGCTACTCCTATTCTTTGTAAATTTGGTTGTCTACTCAACTTTGTGAATCTTTTTACACAGGGATGACTGTTTAATTTTTTACGGGGCAAAAATCTGAGCCTTTCAAGAGTTAGGTAAGGCATTGTTTAATATCTTCCTCTTATAATATATCAACATCATCATCATCATCACTACCACCACTATCCACCACCATTACCACCATCACCACCACCACCTCCACCACCATCACCACCACCATCATCATCATCATCATCATTGTTTAACGTCCATTTTCCATGCTGGCATAGGTCAGACGGTTTGACCAGAGCTGGCCAGCCAGGGAGCTCACCAGACTTCAAATGTCTGTAGCGACATGGTTTCTATGGTCAGCTGCCCTTCCTAATGCCAACCACTTCACAGTGTGTACCAGGTAGATTTTATGTACCAAGGGGCAAGGGTGCATTTACACAGCATGAGTGCATTTTATGTGGCTCCAGCCCCTGTAAAGGACAAGTCTGTGTGTTTGGATGACAACAATTCTACCTAGTTTGACACATTTAATATTACACTGTGGTGTTATTTACAGGGTGTCCATAAATCACCTTTACAATTTTAAAAATTCAGAAAAAAATGAAAAATAGGAAAAAATCAGCAGAAAAACTATGCAAGACATAGGCATACAAGTAAGGTTTTATTACAAACATCAGAATACTTCCGCATGGGCTCCATCTCTGGACAAATACATTGTGGAAGTTGTAAAGATAATTTATGGACACCCAGCATATTTAAATACACAAATATATATTCAGCTGTGTTTCTTGCAGTGAGTAGTTTTGGTGTTCTGATGTGCAGAAGCATATTAAAAATAAATGTATAGGCATAGGAGTGGTTGTGTGGTAAGTAGCTTGCTTACGAACCACATGGTTCCGGGTTCAATCTCACTGCATGGCACCTTGGGCAAGTGTCTTCTACTATAACCTCAGGCCGGCCAAAACCTTGTGAGTGGATTTGGTAGACGGAAACTGAAAGAAGCCTGTAGTATATATGTATATATATATATGTGTGTTTATATGTTTGTGTGTCCGTATTTGTCCCCCTAGCATTGCTTGACAACCGATGCTGGTGTGTTTACATCCCTGTAACTTAGCGGTTCAGCAAAAGTGACTGATAGAATAAGTCTTGGGGTCGATTTGGTCGACTAAAGGCGATGCTCCAGCATGGCCGCAGTCAAATGACTAAAACAAGTAAAAGAGTAAAAGAGTATGCATCTGTAACATGATTTTTTTCTATTTCATGTGCTTAAGGGCATCCATCCATAAAAAGCCATGCCAAATCAGACTGGAGTCCTGTGCAGCCCCTCAGCTTATCCCCCCTGGTCAAACCGTCCAACCCGTGCCAGCATGGACAATGGATGTTAGATGGTGATGATGATGATGATGGTGATGAACATGAACACATGGCAAACATGAACACACTTCACCAGAGGTAATGTTTGCTATTTTATACATAGAAATAGAAGTTCCAGCCAAACTCTGAACGACCGAGGCCCCACCCTGAGGAGGTGAAATCATACCAAAACACAGTGTCAGGTAGTCTGCTAACATCTTTTGAAATTCAACTCGATGCGTTTTTGGGAGTCTTACTGCAAGAAATTTTTCTCCAAGACAAAATCCCACATTGAACGGTTTCCATGTTTCTAGGGTGTGGAAACATGCATAAATAAATTACCACATTTATACGCGCGTATGCGCATGCGTGGGTGTGCGTTGCGCGTGCATATGGTACTGGATATGAGCTAAAATGCTCATCTCTTCTCAGTTAAGCCAGCTTTTTAAATAACTCGTTAAGAATGGTTTCAGTGCGTCTAAAGATTGCATGATTATCTCCCTTACACATAATTTGTTCAGATTCGTCTCCCCTTAATAAGTTTTCATTTTTAACAATTAAGAATTTATAACCTGAGCAAAACCAACAACAACAACAACACCATCACTTCTACCACCATAATGATGATGATGATGATGATACTGATCCTCTTTATCGTCTGTTAACCAATCGACTGACTTTTGAATGTGTTAAACGCCTCGGTTGACGCGCTACAAATCTCATCCCATCACCGAGGGTTTTTACACATCTATACGTATTACATATTTTACACACACACACACACACGCACACACACACACACAGAGGCGCAGACCATGGTTGTGTGTAAGAAGTTTGCTTTCCAACCACATGGTTCCAGGTCCATTCTCCCGGCATCACACCAGGGACAAATGTCTCCAACTATAACCACAGGCCAACCAAATCCTTCAAGCAGATTTGATAGATGGAAACTGAAAGAAGTCTGCTATCTATACATATAATATATATCATCATCATCATCATCATCGTCGTCATCGTCGTTGTTGTCGCTTAACATCCGCTTTCCATGCTGGCATGGTTTGGACGGTTTGATTGAGAACTGGTTAGCCAGGCGGCTGCACCTGGCCCCAATCTGATTTGGCAAGGTTTCTACAGCTTGATGCCCTTCCTAACACTCTGAGAGTGTGGTGGGTACTTTTTACATAACACCAGTACAGATGCCAGTCAGGCAGTACTGGCATCAGCCACACTCGAATAGTGCTTTGTACGTGCCACTGGCACACGTGTCATCGGCACAGGTGTCACCAGCACCGGCGCCAGTCAGGCAGCACTGGCTTCGGCCATGCTCGAATGGTGCTTTTTACGTGCTGTGCATGTATGTGTGTCATTGTGTCTGAGTTTGTCCCTCACCACCGCTTGGTAGCTGGTGTTGGTGTGTTTACATCCCTGTAACTTAGCAGTTCTACAAAAGAGACTGACAGAATAAGTACCAGGCTTTAAAAAAGAATCGGATACTGGGGTCAATTCATTCGACAAAAATATTTATATGATGGGCTTCATTCAGTTTCCATCTACCAAATCCATTTACAATGCTTTGGTCAGCTCAAGGCTGTAGTAGAAAACGTTTACCCAAGGAGCCATGCGGTGGAACTGAACCCAGACTCATGAGGTTGGGAAGCAAAGTTCTTACCACACAGCCATGCCTGTACCTATAATATGCACTTTTTTTTTTCACTCTTTTACTTGTTTCAGTCATTTGACTGTGGCCATGCTGCAGCACCGCCTTTAGTTGAATAAATCGACCCCAGGACTTATTCTTTGTAAGCCTAGTACTTATTCTATCATTATCTTTTGCTGAACCCACCAAGCTATGAGGGATGTAAACACACCAGCATCAGTTGTCAAGCGATAGTGGGGGGACAAACACAGACACACAAACATATACATATACATACATACTTACATATATATATATATATACAACGGGCTTCTTTTAGTTTCCATCTACCAAACCTACTCACAAGGCTTTGATTGGCCGGAGGCTATAGTGCAAGACACTTGCTCAAGGTGCCATGCAGTGGGACTGAACCCGGAACCATGTGATTGGTAAGCAAGCTACTTACTCCACAGCCACTCCTGCGTCTATATAGAACTTTTATTTTTTATTTAGTTACAGTTTTGTAACAATTTTTAAAAAGTGACATTTCGGCATGGCCATTTGCACATGAGACAGAATTCTACTTTGAGGAGGTAGAGGAGATGAGGAAGGGAGGAGGAGGAGGTGGAGATGAGGAAGGAGGAGGAGGAGGAGGAGATGAGGAGGAGGAGAAGGGGTGGAGATGAGGAGGAGGAGAAGGGGTGGAGATGAAGAGGAGGAGAAGGGGTGGAGATGAGGAGGAGGAGAAGGGGTGGAGATGAGGAGGAGGAGGAGAAGGGGGGAGATGAGGAGGAGGAGGAGGAGGAGGAGAGGGGTGGAGATGAGAGGAGGAGAAGGGGTGGAGATGAGGAGGAGAAGGGGTGGAGATGAGGAGGAGGAGAAGGGGTGGAGATGAGGAGGAGGAGAAGGGGTGGAGATGATGATGATGATGATGAGGAGGAGGAGGAGGGCGCCTTGTCTCTGGTGTTCCTTGTCCATAGAGGCTACCACTGAAACTTACGTCAGCAAACCACTCTCACCACGTCCACCATCAATAATATCCAACTTATTCAAAGTGATTTCTTCATTATCCATCATCCATTTCCCTCATCATTTCCTTGTCCCAAAACTTGAATGTGCTGCAACTTACCCCAGATTTTGATGCTGCTCATAAACCGTGATCTCAATCTCTGTCTCTCTCTCTTCCCCTTCTCTCTCTCCCCCCTCCAATCCATGCTTGGATTTCATAGCAATTTGCCCCAGGAACTAAAGACAGCACTACAATTAATAATAAAACAGCTGCCCACGACACAGGGCATTTGCTATCTGCAGCAGTGAATTGTACTTCTTAGAAGGAGGAGCTGCATGGCTCAGTGGTTAGAGCGTCAGACTTACAATCATGAGGTAGTGAGTTCGATTCCCGGACCTGGCTGTGTGTTGTGTTCTTGAGCAAGACAATTTATTTCATGTGGCTCCAATTCACTCAACTGTAGAAATAAGTTGCGATGTCACTGGTGCCAAGCTGTATCGGCCCCTTTGCCTTTCCCTTGGATAACATCTGTGGCACAGAGACGGGAGGTTGCTGTGCACTGGCAACTGTTGGTCTTCCATAAACATCCTTACCCCCGGACTTGTGCCTCAGAGTGTAACTTTCTAGGGATAATCCCATGGTCATTCATGACTGAAAAGGGGTCTTTACCTTTTCTTTTCTTTTTTTACCGTGTTGAGTTAAGTGTATCAAATAAAAGCACAGAGAAGAAAACCAAGGAATGCTAACAGGGGCATAACCAGGGTCTAAAGTTAGGGAGAGTAAGCACATAATAAAAAAAAGGCACCATGACACATACAAAACAATTTTAAACTCATTGATTATACATTTTATAAAAGGCCCCAATTTTTAAAAATGTGCTCAGGAGAACAGTGACCTCCTTGGTTCCCCTATTATCTATGACACTGAATTTTGAGAGTATTGAACCATCTTGTTACCATATTTCTGCTGAAATACACTGCTTTTACAGTACCAGTGAAATTCTGGGGGTCAATGTAATTAACTAGTCCCCAAAACTTCAGGCCTTGTGCCTATAATAGAAAGGATTATTAAGTTGGTATTTGGACACATAAATTAGCCTTAAAATTTGAAGGGAAGTTTTAATTTAGATCACAGTAAAATAGGAAGTTTATATCAAGGGTTGTCTCAGGTGAGTTGTTATCAGAAGGGACACGATGTATTAAACCAGGTAAGTGTAATTAAACCAGGTAAGTGTATTGCTTGTATTGATCAAGGATACTCTGTATTAAATTAGACAGCAAGATCGGGTCCCTACAGCCGGTCTTCGTCATTGCCTGAATCTCCGGCCCCTCCCTTCGGTGCTTCTACAACGGTGCTTAAGGTGGTTCGGTCATGCAGCCCGGCATCTAGAGGGTGAGCTGATTCGCGATGTCCTCTTCCCACCTCCTCTTCCCAACTGGCGCAAACGCAAGGGCGGGCAGCTGAAGACCTGGACAACGACGATAAAGGAGGACCTTTCCAAACTCTCAGGTCTGCAGCAGGTCGGTCTGCGCAAATGGAGCCGCGAATGGCTCGCTATCTCCAGTGACCTTGCACAGGACCGTCGAGCGTGGGCCGCTATGGTTCGTGATGCCGTCAGAGCCAGAGAAGAAGCCGGCTCAACCCACCCTGGGTGAATGCCGTCACAAGTACAAGTACAAGTGTATTAAATTAGGGAAAGATAAGTGTATTGTTCAAGGATATAGTCTACTAAATTAGGGAGAAATAAGTGTATTGACTAGTGACACAGTGTACCTTAGCAGGAGAGATAAAGTATATTGGTCAGTTACACAGTGTATTGTATCAAACCAGAGAGGTAAAAGTGTATTGAATAAGGACACAGTGGATTAAACCAGTGAACTGTAAGTGTATTGACTGATGACACAGTGTACTAAATCAGGAATGGTAAACATATTGATCAGAGATGCTGTTTATTATACTAATGCTATGAGAGCTCAATGTATTGACCAAGGACTCTGTCAAATAAACCAGAAAGAGATAAGGGTATTGATCAAGATACAGTGTTCTAAGCTTAGGATAGGTAAGTCTATTGACCGTTCTCGCCTGTGTCAAGGACATTTGCATAATCAAAGGAAAATTAACTGAAAAGACAGCTTTCATGTGCGGCAGATGCACAGGGGCTATAGACACCATTGATACTCAGAAAACAGATTCCATCACACTCCTGGGGGAGAAACTAGAAGTAGTTGATAGTTTTCGCTACCTAGGTGACCAAGTTAGTAGTGGGGGTGGATGCTCCTCAGAGAGTGTTACCACTAGAATAAGAATAGCTAGGCAAAGTTTAGAAAGCTCCAACCCCTACTGGTGACAAAGGGTCTCTCACTCAGAGTGAAAGGCAGATTGTACGATGCATATGTGCAA
>NC_043009.1:63778844-63781344 GCF_006345805.1 Octopus sinensis
CCATCTGTATTGGCCATAAGTGGAATCAAAAGATTATAGTATTTTCTAATTAAACTGTGACAGTTATTACCTGGTTATTTTCTTACTTTTTTTAAACTTTTGTTTGATGTTATAACTTCGCAGTCCCAATCAGCCATGCATAATTCATTTCTTGAGCTCAGACTCTAAAACCTTTCTAATTCATTTCTGCTTTCCTTTCGTAACATAAATGTTAAACACCTGTAACATTCCTGTGAATTGCACCCTCCCATCCACCCCAGTACCATTTCAATGTCTTTGGCACCAACATACCTGTCTCAGTTGAGATTTCTAATATACTTGGTCCCACCATCACTGAGACACATTCTTTGATTTGTAAAATCCGAGCAGTACCACCTAGTTTTTAACCTCGCTATGATATCAGGCTTTTTCAGTTCTATATTTAAGAGATGAGGAATTATGTACATTTTTTACAATTGATGGATATTTGTCCTCATCTTGTTTGTTGTTAACACAACATTTCAGCTGATTTACCCTCCAGCCTTCATCAGGTGTCTTGGGGAAATTTCGAACGTGGGTTCTCATTCCCCAATACACCTGATGAAGGCTGGAGGGTATATCAGCCAAAATGTTGTGTTAACAACAAACAAGATGAGGACAAATATCCGTCAAATGTAAATAATATAAATAATGTAAATAATGTATTGGGTTTCTTGTTTGTTACTTTGAAAGGGTATCTCAATCACTTTAGAAATACCCACCTCAATATAGCAGTACTATAATAGTATCTTGGTCATAACAGATGCACTATCGTCAATAATAATTAGTCATTCTTTAGTCATTTTAACGTCAAAAAAGAAACATAAGAAATATTTAACATCATTGGTTTCAAATTTTGGCACAAGGCCAGCAGTTTCAGGATATAAGGTAAATCAACCTCATCAGTGCATAACTGGTACTTACTTTATCAACCCCGAAAGGATAAAAGGCAAAGTCGACCTTGGCAGAATTTGAACTCAGAACATAAAGACAAATGAAATACTGCTAAGCATTTTGCCCATCAGGCTAACGATTCTTCCGACTTGCCACCTTCATATTTAATCACATTGACAATTGTAATTACATTTTGCTGCTTTTTTAAATGAAAAATCTTTTCACTCTTGATATTTCCTTTATTAAGTAACTTCATTTAACCCTTTAGCATTTAAACCGGCCATATCCGGCCAAAAGTATTCTGCCTGTTTTATGTTCAGCATGGCCAGATCTGGTC
Organism: Octopus sinensis; assembly: GCF_006345805.1. Lineage (NCBI taxonomy): Eukaryota > Metazoa > Mollusca > Cephalopoda > Octopoda > Octopodidae > Octopus > Octopus sinensis. The sequence goes on from NC_043009.1 coordinate 63,780,094, forward strand.
TCTCACACCAGCCCTACAATATCGTTTTAAAAATTAGCAGTTACCTCATCAAAATCTCATTGCACCAAGATAATTCATGATTAGTTCAAAACAATTTGGATGAAAAAGGATTAATTTTGGCAGAATAATGTGAACACTAAAGAGCTGCTAATTTTTAACCAATATCAATGGACTTTAAGCTTTTTTTTATTCAACTTCCCAAAACTTCATTTAAAATCACCAAACCTTGCACACACGTTCAGCCATTTCTTGCATAAACGCTTGTGTTATGTTCATCCTGGCATCAGACATTCCTTCAGCTTTTCTTGACCCACACTAAACCCCTATCCGGGAATATTCTTTGACTTCTTGTAACCTGCTCCAGAACTCTGTCACAGTATGTTTTACCCAGAAGAAAAAAAAAAAAAGGGAACTAAGTGTACACGTTCAATAGAGTAAAAAATATAAAAGCTACAACGTTGAACATTTTTGATAATGGACAAAAATCATTTCACCAACTCCTTGAAATTTTGGAGGAAGGACGGCAGATGAGTATGTTTGGATGAAAATCTTCACCTTTCCAGGGCGAACATTAACGGACATGGCTTGACGGTGCAGTATAAAAAACAGTTTGTAAAGTGAACTTCTCAGAGATATAACTTCAAAAATTGCAGGAAAAAATCCATTAATACATACCACTCATTCTACATTATTGGAAACACACATTAACAAGGATAGTTTAGGTTCAAATTGACCGTAAGACATTCAATAAATAAATTTCCACCCTTCAGAAATCTTTAGTATTTAGACCCTAAATCTGCAGGACTATTTGACAAAAATTATCAACTTGTTCCCACATAATTTTGATACAATGCTCAAGATTTGCTATCGTTATTGTTGCTAGTGTTGTTTCATATAATTAATTGAAGATTTTATTAATTTTGTAAGGTGTTGCTTTGTATTTTCATTTTTTTTAAATAATACAAAATTATAAATATCTTTGCGATATCTTGGCCTTTAGTCTTTAGTCTTATGCAATCGCTGCCAGATTTTGATTGAGACCTTCTGTGATCTAATCCTTATGTTGGCCATTTGTTTGGTGGATATACAGTTCAATATTTCCTATCTCACTATGGGCCAATTTGGCCCAGGTTTAGTGACTTCCTTGTCTCATCTCATGTGCTGAATCACTCCAAGTATATTCCGATGACGACCGTTATTTTAACATCAGTAAACAAGGAGGAAGGTCCAGACATGTCTTGCTTGTTCTGG
>NC_043009.1:63786344-63796344 GCF_006345805.1 Octopus sinensis
AGTAGTAGTAGTAGTCATTTTTTACATCGGAATTGTATAATTTTGTGAGTTTCTGTTGCGCAGAACAGAAATAAAAGTAATAAAAAATATTATTATTATTATTATTATTATTATTATTGTTAATTAATAATAATAATAATTATAACAATAGTAGTATTAATAATAATAATAATAATAATAATAATAATAACAATAACAATACAGTCAAGTTGACACATGCAGATCTAGATTTGAAAAGGGGGTTCGCCAAGTTGGTACGGTAACAACAATGCAGGTGATGGAGTGTACGGATGGCCGAAGGAAGCGGTGGGTTGACAGTGTCATCACAAGATGTATTGAGTATCATCATTTTCTGTGCAGCCGTCTGCTGCTGCTGCACTACGATGCGCACCAACATCATTGTAAGTATTTATAGATCTTAAAACAATGGTTTCCTGAATCTGCCACGGCACAGAATCCATCACTTGTCACGGTAAGTCCCTGTGGTCCGTACAGTGGATCGGCTGACGTGTTGACGTAGGACAGGAAGGAGCCTTCACTGTCAAATACCTGCAACAAGAAAATATTGACATTTCAAAAGCCGTCATTTCTATCAAACATGGTGAAGTAGGAAACAAAATGTATAAAGCAAGAACTCAGGGAAATGGATAGGAAATTCAAACAACTGGAACTAAAACCCACAGACTTACAACAACAATTCTTATTTATTACTCTGCTTCAATTTAAATTTCACTGTAGCATAAAGGTTCAGTGCTTGGGCCCTTGTTGTTCTTAGTCTTCATAAATGACTTGCCCGACGACCTCACGCAACACACCCTTCTATTTGCCGACGATATCAAACTGGTCGCTCCTCGCGGTAATATAGAGGATCTTCGTCGATGCCTCCACCAAATTTGGAAGTGGTCTAACGATTGGGACCTGTGTCTGAACGTGTCAAAGTGCTGTCATCTGCCTGTCGGCTCTACTCCTGCAACTCAACTTGATTTCGAGCCGGGTCGTCTGCTGCTGGAGAGGACTGATCAGGTAAAGGACCTGGGTATCTTGGTGGATTCCTCCTTTTCGCCTTCAGCCCAGTGCGTCCATGCTGCCAACAAAGCACGCGGAATTCTGTTCTTGATTCGACGGTCATTCGGAATGCTCACAGCAGCCATATTCCTACCACTCTATGTCACACTGGTGAGACCCATATTGGAGTATGGGATTCAAGCCTCTTCTCCTTATCTCCTCAAAGACATACAGCATCTCGAAAGAGTCCAGAAGCTGGCTACCCGCATGGTTCATGGTCTCAAAAATTTGTCCTACGAAGAAAGGCTGAGGACGCTCGACCTTTATTCTCTTGAAAAACGCCGCCGCCGTGGTGATCTCATTCTCGCCCACAACATCATAAGCGGAAAGTGTAACCTCTCGAAAGAGCTGTTCTTCACTCCTGCTCCAGAGCGTCGGCTGCGGGATCATTCCGAAAAGCTCTACCTGCGACGATTTCATCTCAATCGAAGGAGAGGAGCTTTCTCCGTCCGGGTTGCGGATCCGTGGAACAAGCTGCCAGACGAGATGGTGAAGATGCCGACGACCGCTTTGTTCAAAGCCTCCCTGGACCTCAAGTGGCCTGAACTCTTTACATGAACACCACCCTGTACTTAACTCCATGTCCCCCTACATGGCCTTGCTATTTGCTTTTGAGCCAAATTAACTAACTAACTAACTAACTAGTTGTTGTTGTTGTTGTTGGTTAGTTCAGGGTTAGCGTTCATTTTGAGCACAATATAATCAGACATAGGCACAATAAAGCTAAACGATGGTGCAATATACAGTTCTATATTTAAGAAATGAGGAATTATGTACATTATTTACATTATTTACATTCAACAGATATTTGTCATCATCTTGTTTGTTGTTAAGGAAGGATAAAAAAATATTAGATTTATAAGCCCTAAAATTCACTTCATAATTGCCCACAGGCATATGGTGCAGTGGTTAAGAGCATGGGCTACTAACCCCAAAATTCCAAGTGACCTAAATAATAATAATAATACCTTAGGAATGCAAACCCCAAGAGGGTTCGATATACCCTGCAGGATATATCAGCCGAAACAAGATGAGGACAAATATCGCCAAATGTAAATGGTGCAATATATTCAGAAATTGATACAGTATTATAAAAGACTACTAAATGGTCCAGTCCTTCATGTTGAGTGATGGCTTATATGTCTCAATAATCACGAGTGCTTTGCTGATGGAACATAAGCTACTGGTATGGCCTCCCATGTTGGACAGGCCAAAGGATAGAGGCCAGACTAATATGGACCAACTCTTCCCAGACAGGCCAAATGGACCAACTCTTCCCAGAGGTGAAAATGGGTTTGCAACTTTCCTACCAAGAAATTCAAAATCAACATGACCTTAGGGGAGAAGGCCTTCCCACAGAGATAAAGGAAGGACAGAACAGGTTGAAAAGCGGGGATCTAATTGGAGAGAAGCAGAAAAGACAGCTCAAAGTCAAGAACAGTGAAGAAAAGTTATAGCTTACGCTTAAGAGGGAGCAAATGGCTTAAGTAAGTATAAGTGAAGTTAATATATTAAGCTGTGCAGAAAAGGAAGATGCTACTAAGGTTTTGAAGATAAACTCTTATTCAAGAGAGAGAAGAGAGAAATTAAGAATTATGTTCTGTTATCTATTATGATCAAAGAGAAGTTTGTGGCTTTTAGTAGGGATGGACTGCCAGCAAATTGTGGGTTATGTTCAAAAAAGATTGAGGGAGAGGAATAATCAGCTTCTGGTAGGTTTTAGAAATCATGTATATGTAAGTAAATATAAGTGCCTAATTGTTTGTATATGTAGGCTTCTGTATGTATCAGGGCTGAAAGGAAAAAGAGGGAGTCAAAGGGAAAATAATCAACTGTTTGTCCTGTTGGGAGAGAACTCTCAAAGGAAAATCAAAAGTTCTGTGGTTGTCACATTGCACTTCATGCAAAAGTTCATTGAATTAACCTGCCAACCTGTGGCCCATATCACATATGTAGAAGGTAGTGGGAAGTTGGTATTTTAAGAAATGAATTACATTACAATGGGACTAGTTAATATCTTGAAATCAGTTGAGATCCTGCAATGGACCAACATCCCCTCCAGTGGGGGAATATATACACCTCTGAATGGTATGCAACTCTTCATTTAAAAAAAACAAAGTCACCACATAAGTCATCAGTCATCCTCAGAGATAATTAGTTGGTCATCAACTGTCACACAGTTTGTCAGTTTCCACAGCAGACGTTTTATGTTTTACAGAATACATCTTAATTATCACCAGGAGAGCCTAAATATTAAAGTGTTGCCTTCACAAAATATGTAATGAAAATGTTAACAATGCTAATCTTTACAATAGTTTTAATCCTACTAAAGGATTAAATATTATTAATTATCAACACTCTAAGAACTATGACTAATAACTGTACTAACAGACAAGTCATTCAAACAAATGCATGACTAATTCAAATGTTTGACTTGTCCAAATCATCATCGTTTAACATTCGCTTTCCATGCTAGCATGGGTTGGACGATTTTGACTGAGGGCTGGCAAACCAGATGGCTGCAGGCTCCAATCTTGATCTGGCAGAGTTTCTACAGCTGGATGCCTTTCCTAACGCCAACCACTCCAAGAGTGTAGTGGGTGCTTTTTACATGCCACCGGCACAGGGCCAGTCAGGCGGTATTGGCAATGACCTCGCTCAAATCTTTTTACACATGCCACCAGCACAGGTGTCAGTAAGGCGACGTTGGTAACGATCACGCTTGAATGGTGCCTTTTTACATGCCACCGGCACGGAGCCAGTTGGCTGCTCTGGCAATGATTACGCTCGGATGGTGCTCTTGGCACCCTAAATGGTACTAAGTCAACAGAATGTAAAAACCAGGATTTGAACTTGATACAATTTTAAATCATTTTAAAACTGATGAAATATTTTTAATTGTAGATTTATACAAACCTGTATTCTTGAGTTGCCCCAATCTGCAACTAAAATGTTCCCATGACTGTCAACAGCGACACCAGTTGGAGCATTGAATTGGCCATTTCCTTCTCCATTGGAGCCAAAACTGTAGAGAAAGTTGCCTTCTGAATTGAAGATTTTCACACAGTGATTATGAAAATCAGAAACAATAATATCATTGTTGGCATTGATGGCAACATAATGTGGTCCAGCAAACTGGTTGTCGTCGTTTCCACGAGAACCAAACTTTTGGATAAGTTTTCCATTCGACTGGAAGATAAATATACAACTTGCTTTGTTATCCACAACAATAATATGTCCATTTTTATCAACAGCAACACCCTTTGGTCCCAGCAGTTTATTGTTACCAATCTTGTTAATATATTTACCATCTGGGGAGAAAACACTCACCCATTTGTTGTCATAGTCTGCGACTAAATAATTGCCATTCATGGTGACTGCAAGACCAGTCGGACGTTGCATTTTTCCAGGACCTCGGCCTGGCGAACCAAAACGAAGCTTACAGTCCCCTAATGATGAAAACACTTGCACAACTTGGTTGTTACTGTCTGCTACAAGAATTTTACCATTAATGGAGGTTAATCCTTGTGGATTTGTAAATTCACCTTTATTTCGACCTTTTACTCCAACCTTCAAAATGAGATCGTCTTCAATAACGTTACTCTTGCGATTAGATCCATGCGATCTTGAACTGGACGGCCGTTTGGTCCCACGTTGTTTTACAGCACTTGTTTTAGGTATCCTTGTTGAGGCTCCCAATAGATCGCTTTCCTCTCCTGCAGGTAAAGCTTTCACTTTGAATGGAGAACCTTTAATTGGTTGGTTAAAAACCTTGATAAACATTTCATAAGTTCCTTCTTTAGGAATGGAATAAGTAATGTCGTATGTTCCGTTTTTGTGGTCAGTGATATGTGGTTCAACAATGATGTCTTTATTTAGGCTCAGCAACTCAGCTTCAACCGTTGCATTTCCCAGTTTAACCAATTCTCCTTTTCTATCTTTTGTAGTAACAGATACGGTAGAATATTTACCGATGTAAGAATATTTGAGACCATTTCCCATGGCTGTTGTTTCATAGCCAACTGCACTGTTAGTGAGAATATGTCCAAGGTTTACAATTGACTTTTTCAAAGACTGGAAACATGAACTATCAAATTCTAAAAATTCGTTTTCTTCAGGTTGATAATTTATGCTCATAGACCCTAATTCTTGCAATTTTTCTGTCACTTCCTTTTTCACCACTAGAATTGCTGTTTCTTTACCATGAGTAAGGGCTTCTTCTGTGACCTCACAGCAATTGGAAATTCTGGAAAGTGTGCTCTCAAGGGTGTCTTTCTGTTTATTCAGCACCATCTGTTTGGATGTGTGTATTTCTGACAACTCTTTGAGTAGTGTTGTCTTTTGTTGCACAATTAGTTTGTCAAGAACATCAAAAGCACTGACTATTTCATCTTCAGCTTCCCTCAATTTAAGGTTTAATTTTTCAGAAACTTCCTCAACTTCTTTAACAGACTTCTGAATTCCAGGGATTTGAGCTCTGGCCCCTGAAATAAGTCGCTGGAGACCAGCTTTGTGTTCTTTAATTGCATCTTGCAACGGAATTGTTTTATGACCAACATGGACGGCAGTGCATTCTTCACAGGCAGCTGTTTCACAAGCGCAGCAGTAGAACTGTAGTGATCTACCTTCATGGCTCGGACAAACGAGTCTGTTTTCTTTGTCTTCGGTCAAGGCTAATTCACTGAGTCGTATAATATTGTGGACACTGGTGGCCATCTCGTTGGGAGTCTCACTTCCTTGGTCTCTGGAAGCTTGACCTCCACAGCTACTTTCGGAACAACGCTGGCACAGGAAATTGTCACAGTTTGTACATTTGCATGTGGCTTTTGTGTTGTCTACACAAGCAGTGCAGACGTTGTTTTCTCCAAGAACATCCATTAGATTAGTAATGAAGAAATTGGTTTGCATCGCCGAGACTCCCTCCACTGGAAGGATGGACTGTTGGCGACAGATCGGACACGTCAAAGACAGACTCTCCGGAGGAATGTAACTTATCAGGCAGTGCTCGCAGAATGTGTGTAAACACGGCAAAACTTTGGGATTCTGATAACGGTCCAGACAAATTCCACAGCTCAAGAACTCACGGTGAATCTGTTGTACAACTGGACTGCTGTTTGCCATATTAAAGGGTGGTGTACCTTCAGGTAAGGTGACCTGCAAAGAGAAAATGAAGGACTTTAGAGACAAGTAGAGATATACAACATACACACTACAACAACAACAACTACAACAGTATTATAGCAATAAAATCAGTTGTTTTATGAAGCAAGAATCTAACTATCATTGTAACATGTAAGAAAGAGTCATAGTAAAAACAATAAAATACAAAACATGATAAAAGAGAATGTTTTTGAATGAATGAATGATTATGTTTCATATTTTCTGGTATACAAGTCAAACTTTTCAAACCAAAATGCAAGGGAAAAAAAGGTAGGTCAATATGTATACCAAGACAACTTTGGAGGAACAAAAACTGCCTGTGTAATGCTGTAAGATTAGGAAAGATAGTGACAGTGTTTGAATGTTTACATGACAGGTTTACACTTATATACTAGACTGAGCTGTGTGCCAGAAAACAAGTAAATCTGATAGAAAAAAAAAAGGATGACTGGTTAGTAATATGATAGCAACTATCAAGATTAAGAGCTAAGAATTGTGGGATTGATTCTAACCAATCCTTTTCATCGTTGCTCTCTCTTTACATAAATTTACATTCAAAGATAATATCAATACTTTTTATGTGTGCTCAAGGTCACATTTTCACTGGATTATATTGATTGGGACTTATGCTATCATCAATGGAAGAATGAAAGAGAAAGGACCTAAAATATAAAGTGATGTAACGAAATACAGCAAAAGATTTTGTTTGACACTCTTCCATTTTTGCCTTTATTCATAATTTATGTGAGGTTGTGAGCTTACAGAATCATTAGCATATTGGACAAAATGCATAGTGGAATAGCATTTCTACAAACTTAATGTCCCCAGTTCAAATTCCACTAAGGTTGACTTTGCCTTTCATTCTTTCGGGGGTGATAAAATAAGTACCAGTTAAACACTTGGGTCAGTGTAATCAACCAGCCACCTCCCCACAAATTTCAGGCCTTGTGCTGATAACTGAAAGTAACATTGGTTTCAAATGTTGGCACAAGGCCAGCAATTTCAAGGGGGGAGTAAGACAATTACATTGACCCCCCCCCCTCCCCCGTGCTCAATTGGTACTTATTTTAATGACCCCCACCAAAAGGTTGAAAAGCAAAGTCAACCTTGTTGGAATTTGAACTCAGAATGTGAAGACAGATAAAATGCTGCCAAGCATTTTACCTAGCATACTAATGATTCTGCCAGTTTATCCTCATCATCATCATTGCTTAACATCCGTTTTCCATTCTGGCATGGGTTGGACGGTTTAACTGAGGGCTGGCGAACCAGATGGCTGCACCAGGCTCCAATCTGATCTGGCAATGTTTCTACACCTGGATGCTCTTCCTAACGCCAACCACTCCGAGAGTATAGTGGGTGCTTTTTACAAGCCACCAGCACCGGAGCCAGTCAGGCATCACTGGCATCGGCCACATTCAGATGGTGCTTTTTACATGCCACCAGCATGGGGAACCAGTCAGGCTTAAGATGAAGCTACACTTATATGGTATGCTTATGTATCGGTACCTCTTTATTTCTCTATGTTATCACATAGAAGGCTGCAAATATAAGCTCTAAGGGAGAACCCATAGCTATTCCATCCTAGTTTATATAATTTGCCTAAATCTTTTCAGCTTTATAAAATGTATCTGATCAAAATAGGTAAAAAGAGTTAGAATCAAGTTACTGTACTAAGCCATAGAAAATTTCAGAGATAATAATGTATTATAAACATTGATGATAAAATTCAATATTTAATCCTTGGTGAATAAAACAGACAGGTACACAACAAAAAAGAAATACTCAACACAGAACTTAAACAAGCCCTACAGGATTTTAAAGATATTGACATTGTCACAATATGTAAGAGTGATATATATAAGATTTTCATAATTATTGATAAGACAAACATATAGCAAAAAAAATTAATAATTTATCTAATAACAGAAGCAACTTTATAAGGATTCAGATAGATATTATCATCTAATCGAAAGTTAAAGTGAATAAACTAATTATAGGTGCAGGCATGGCTTCCCAACCACATGGTCCTGGGTTCAGTCCTACTGCATAGCACCTTGGGCAAGTGTCTTCTACTATAGCCTTGGGCTAACCACTGCCTTGTGAGTGGATTTGGTAGACGGAAACTGAAAGAAGCCCGTTGTACATGTGTGCATGTGTGTGTATGTGAGTGTGTGTGTGTGTGTGTGTGTGTGTGTGTATGAGTGTGTGTGTGTGTATGAGTGTGTGTGTGTGTGTGTGTGTGTGTGTGTGTGTGTGTGTGTGTGTTTGTGTTTGTCCCCAACCACTGCTTGACAACTGGTATTGTTTTTTTTTATGTCACCATAACTTAGCAGTTCAGCAAAAGTGACTGAACAAATAAGTGCCATTCTTGAAAAAAAACTAAGTACAGGGGTCGATTCATCGAATTAAAAACTCCCCCTCAAGGCAGTGCCCCAACATGGCAGCACGGCAACGCCCACACTCGTATCGCCAATATGACCAAGGAAGCCATTCAAACGCATGGCTGGGAAGTGCCTCCACAGCCGCAGTACTCTCCTGATTTGGCAGCAACGGATTTCCACCTCTTTCGATCTCTTTGTATTTATATATATCATAGTATCACAGTATTAACCAGACTATCGGATGTTGTTATACATCGCTGATCACAGTGCACTTCACATTGTTTCAGCTTCCAAGTAACGCAACCCCACTGGTTAGGCAAGCAAGCTAACATTCCCCCTGATCAGAGGCCCTACTGTCACAGGGGGACCCATTTACAGCTGAATGGACTGGTGCAAAATGGCATGAAGTGCTTTCCTCAAAAAAAACACGACATGGAACCCGTTCCAGGAATTGAACCCATGATGACCTAGCAATCATGAGTGCAATGCCCCAACTACCCGGCCACATGCCTTCACATCTTTATGTCGGTATACATGTATATTTGCATATATATAATGTGTGTATATTCTTTTATTTGTTTCAGTCATTTGATTGTAGCCATGCTGGAGCACTGCTTTCAGGTGAGCAAATGAAGCCCAGGACTTATTCTATGGAAGCCTAGTACTTATTCTATCAGTCTCTTTCGCCAAACCGCTAAGTTACGGGGATGTAAACACACTACCATCAGTTGTCAAGCGATGTTGCGGGGGTCAAATATCTTTAGCCTTCAGCCTTCAGCAACAATACTCACTCATGAGAACTAAGTGTTTATCACAGGGTTTGAAATCACATGATATGAGTACATCTGCAAAATCATGTCTACAATCTGACATTCTCAGAGACCCCAACAGAATTATCATGTCACTACACTCTGATATTCTAAGATATTCTAATCAAACTGTTATATTGTCTCTACACTATGATATCCTCAAAGACTCCACAACTCTCACTATTCTCTACTCCAGTGGTTTTCAAACTGGGTCCATATGGCCCTTAAGGGTTTATATAAGATTTTGTTGTTAAAATTTATACAGAATAAATTGCTTATACTTCAACAATACACAGGATATTTTAACGATTATTTTTTAGATAATTCCCAATAATATTCCTTATAATAGACTAAGAACAATATGATTATATACAGAATTAATTGAATTATTGTTATGTTCTGAATTACACAAACTACTCCTCTGGTGTCCCCAAACTCCTTAACCCTTTAGCATTCAGATTATTCTGAAAAATATTATGATTATTTATTCACATCATTTTGAATAGATCATGCATTACATCATAGCTTCAAGATTTTGATAATCAATTATTTTTGGAATGACATTGTAAAGACCAGATCTGG
>NC_043009.1:63801344-63813844 GCF_006345805.1 Octopus sinensis
GATTCACCTGAGAAACAAAAGGATTTGTCAGTTTATTCTTACCAAGCATGAAGGAGGTATCTAGGTAGGGTGGGTAAGGGTGGGGGAAGAAGAACAGTTATCAAGGCAAATATATGTTACCTGGAAATGGGTACATTTGACTAACACCTGTCCTAGGTCCTCCCCCACCTGTCCCTTTCTTATGGGGCACCAGAGATATTTTGTGCTTAACAGCAATGCTATGGTTCAGTGATTTTGATTCCCTTGCCTGATGAAGGACCTTCTCCACTTGAGCAGCTTTTGAACAAACACTAATGTTACGGATCACTGATTCTTGTTTACCTCACCTGGTCAAGGACCAGCTGTTCACCTGTTCAGTGCTTCAACTCTCTGCTTTCTCAGATAACAATCTCTTATTTTCTGTCTCTCACTTGTTTCAGTCACTAGACTGTGGCCATGCTGCAGCACCACCTTGAAGAATCTTAGCAGAATGAATTGACCCCAGTTCTTAGGTTTTTTTTTTTTTTTTTTTTTTTGACCTGGTACTTTTCTATCAGTCTCTTTTGCTGTACAGCTAAATTACAGGGTACATGGATGTAAACACACCAACACCGGTTGTCAAGCAATAATGAGGGAAAAATGCAAAGACACACATACACACACTCTCTCTCACACACACGCACACACATTCTCACTCTCTCTCTTTCTCACATACACACACACACATACATACACACACACACACACACACATACACACACACACACACACACACATGACAAGCTTCTTACAGTTTTCATCAACCAATTCCTTTTATAAAGCTTTGGTCGGCCCGAGGCCATAGTAGAAGACACTTACCCAAGGTGCCATGCAGTAGGACTGAACCCAGAACCATGTGGTTGGGAAGCAAGTTTAACATTTATCCCATTAATTGGCTCTATGAGACATTACCAGAATAGGCTCATCCCCTTCCCTTAAAGCAAGAGAAGGGGACAATACATTCCACCCTAACAACTCCCAAACATTCTACCCCAGGGATTCTCAACCAAGGTCATATGGACCCTGGTGATCCATATAAGATTTTTGGGGCTCCACATAAGCAAAATAGTAAGCTGGGGACCCATAATAGCATGTTAAGGGTCCATGAAAAAATATTTTGTTTTAGATGTATTTATTACAAGAAACTGCGAGGGTTCTTGAAAGAAGTATCGATAGAACTAGTTTTTAAACTAAAGAAATATATTTGCATAGCAAGTGACCTGATCTGAGATTGTGTGCTGGAACAAAAACAATCGCAGCGTGGAAGGTGTTTATAAGCCATTTAAAAGCACACAAAAACCATTAGATTCACACCATGGAATTTTGTCAGTGAACAGGTTGCGGTCTCAAAGCGAGGAAAATATTTTGGCAAATTAAATTTAAATGTTGAAGTGAATCCAACGGTTTTTTGTGTGTTTCTTAAATGGCTTATAAACACCTTCCATGCTGCAATTGTTAGTTTTTTAAACATTAGGTGGTTATTGGGGTCCACCAGAATAAAACAGGAATCAAAGAGGTCCATAGGTAAAAAACAAACAAAAAATGGTTAAGAATCACTGTTCTACCTGAACGACTCATACCCACACTGCCATACTGCACCAAGACAACATGAAGTACTTTAAGACCAATCCTTCCCCCACCCCACCCCACCATCTAATCCTTGTTTACGGCACCTGCCAGTCACTTCATCTAGGGGTATAATCAAGAACCCCTACAAGGGTTCCCTAACAACATCGTTAACTACTATAAATATTATCAATAGGCGCATGATAATACACCTTCCTGGCAATGTCATTCTAAAAACAGACAATCTGGCATAAGAGTGGCTGTGTGGTAAGTAGCTTGCTAACCAACAACATGGTTCCGGGTTCAGTCCCACTGCGTGGCATCTTGGGCAAGTGTCTTCTGCTATAGCCTCGGGCTGACCAATGCCTTGTGAGTGGATTTGGTAGACGGAAACTGAAAGAAGCCTGTCGTATATATGTATATATATATATATATATATAAGTGTGTGTGTATATGTTTGTGTGTCTGTGTTTGTCCCCCTAGCATTGCCTGACAACCGATGCTGGTGTGTTTATGTCCCCGTCACTTAGCGGTTCGGCAAAAGAGACCAATAGAATAAGTACTGGGCTTACAAAGAATAAGTTCTGGGGTCGATTTGCTCGACTAAAGGCGGTGCTCCAGCATGGCCGCAGTCAAATGACTGAAACAAGTAAAAAAGTAAAAAAGTAATAATGTGTGTGTGTGTGTGTGTGTGTGTGTGTGTGTGTGTGAGAGTGTGTGTGCATGTTTCTCTGTGTGTGTGTGTCTTTGTGTTTGTCCCCTACCACTGCTTGACAGCCAGTGTTGGTGTGTTAACATCCCTGCAACTTAGCAGTTCAACAAAAAAGACCAATGGAATAAGTATTAGACTTTAAAAATAAAAAAAACACGAGGCAGGTGGTGGGGGAGGGGTCAACTGATTCTACAAAAAAATTCTTCAAGGCAGCGCCCCAACACGGCCACAGTCAAGTGACTAAAACATGCAAAAAAGAAAACAACAACAACAAAAAACAGATATATGTAAATATATGCAAATCAAAACAGACATAAGACAGACCATCTCCTTGTCTCTGTTTGGATGTGTCTGTGTTATATCCGCATCAATTTTCAATAATGAAAATCAATAATTCAATACTGTAATCTCCCACTAAGCGCAAAGTAATGTTCTATTGGCATGATGTAACCACCCTGCTAGCTAAGGTATAGTTGTAGCCAAAATTTCAGCTTGAAACAGTAAAAGCACTAACTATAATGATAATAGTTATTACTATTATTATTATTATCATTATTATTATTATTATGATTATCATTATTATTATCATTATTATTATCATTGAGTGAGAGAGCAGTGCATGCCATCAAAGTGACACTGGGGTAACATATACGAAGCCCAATATACCCATCATGACTACCTGTCTTATTATTTTTTTATTATTATTATTATTATTATTATTATTATTATTATTATTATTATTATTATTATTATTATTATTATTATTATTATTATCGTGGTTAGAATTATCCAAACATAAAAATGCTGTTTACCTTGGTATGGTGTTTCATTCTATAGTTAGGCCTCATGATATAAATCTCAGAAAAACACAGCACAATGTCAAAGCAGGTCTTCTTGATTGGAACGTCAGAGAAATTTAGTCTGTCTTGTAGGAGAACTGCATCAGAAGTCAGTGCCAAGACGGTTGATTGCCACTGCCGCCAGTATCCAATCTTATCATTGGTCTATTATAGTCACCCACTGAACCAAACGGTAATTCCAGCTCAGCTGCTAGCAGCAATATTAGAAGCTATCCAGGCCATCTTCTTAACAAGTGGAAGGGGAAACGGTAGACAATGCTGTTATCCCAATGCTGGAAGCAAAGTGAAAATCACTTGCAAAAATCAATCTTCCCACAGACATTTACCATTTGTCTCTTCCACCTTCTCCTGTTGAGACCTTCACTTCTCCTCTCTCTCTCTCTTTCTTTCTATCTCTTATTTATCTCTCCATCTGTCTATTTATCTATTTGTTTGTCTGTCTGTCTTTCTGATTGTTCGTCTGTCTGTCGGTCTGTCTGTCCATTTACCTATCTCAGTCTGTCTGTCTGTCTATCTATCTTTTTATCTATCTGTCAATCTGTCTATCTGTCTATTTGTCTGCTTATCTGTCTATTTGCTATCCATCTATCTGTCGGTCCATTTATCTACTCTATCTATCTACCTACCTATCTATCCATCTATCTATCTATCTATCTATCTATCTATCTATCTATCTATCTATCTATCTATCTATCTATCTATCTATCTATCTACCTGCCTGTCTGCCTGCTTGTCTGTCTGTCTGTATGCCTCTCTATCTCTCTACCTACCTATTGCTACCTCTATCTCTCACTTCCACCCCTACAAAACTCTCCCTCTACTGCCAGGTCTCTTATCTATACAACAACAGCAATTAGATGTTACCTGAGATGCAACATGATAACCCTAAACAGAATTTATTCACAGATAAAACTCAAAATAAATGTCTTAATTCATGAATTAAATAACATAATTAGTAACGAGCATCGTCAAAGTGCTGCAATAAATTACTGGGCATTTTAAATTGGGAGGAGGGCTTTCATTAGTCAAAGCCACAGAAAGATGGGAGCATGTGCATGCACACACACCTGCCTGCTGATATGCATTTACTCACACACACGCATATGCACAAACACATGCACACACGTACACACACAGAGAGAAATACATACACAGTCATACACAGACAGTGAAACAGGCACATAGAGAAACAACCATAAATACAAATAAAAACATACAGAGAAGCATAAACACACACACTCACACCACACATACACATACACAACACACACACAACACACACACACACAACACACACACAACACACACACAACACACACACTCACACCACACACACACACAACACAACAACACACACACACACAACACACACCACACACACAATACACACCACAACACACACATCACACACCACCACACAACACACACACACACACACATACACACACACCACACAACACACACAACACACACACACACAACACACCACACACACCACACACACACACACAACAACACAACACAAACACACACACTCACACCACACACACAACACACAACACACACACACACAACACACACACACACACAATACACACACAACACACACACACACAACACACACACAACACACACACAACACACATACACACACACACACAACACACACAACACACACACACACAACACACACAACACACACACACACACACAACACACACACACAGACGCACAGAGAAACATACATAGGCACACATATACAGAAAAAGGGAGAAAGAGAGAAAGAGAGGGAGAGAGAGGACCTAAACCCCTACAGAAATGCTCATGTGAATGTGGAAAACAATTCTTCCTTTCAAAACTGTATTATTAAAAGCATGACTGTCCTTCAATGTTTAGTCTTTCCTATTAAGGATCTTCCACGTCCCCTTCTCAGGTAGTTATAAATCTCAGGTAGAATAACAGTTCTTGGGCCCTTTCTCACATTTTAAAAAACATTTGTGCCAGTGCTACTTAAAAAGCACACGTGCTGGTGCCACATAGAAACCACCTGTCCCACAACCATGTAAAGGCACCCAGCAAACTCTGTGAAGGGGTTGGCATTACAAAGAATGTCCAACTGTAGAAACCATGTCAAAACAGACAAGTGGTGCCTGGTGTCGCTCACCAGCTGACCAGATGAAATACCTATTTCTTTACTACCCACAAGGGGCTAAACACGGAGGGGACAAACAAGGACAGACAAACGGATTAAGTCAATTACATCGACCCCAGTGCATAACTAGTACTTAATTTATCGACCCCAAAAGGAAGAAAGGCAAAGTCGACCTTGGCAGAATTTGAACTCAGAAAGTAACAGCAGGCAAAATACCACTAAGCATTTCGCCCAGCGTGCTAATGTTTCTGCCAGCTCACAGCCTTAGAAAGAATGATCTTTTCTACTCTAGGCACAAGCCCCAAAATCTGTTGATTAGATCAACTCCAGTACACAACTGGTACTTAATTTATCGACTCCGAAAGGATGAAAGGTAAAGTCGACCTTGGCATAATTTGAACTCAGAACATAAAGACAGACGAAATACCACTAAGCATTTCGCCCGGTATGCTAACATTTCTGCCAGCTCGCCGCCTAAGAAAGAATATTATATTAGTATTAATCTATGGATAAAAAATTCCAGACACCATAACCTAGAAACAAATTAACGCAAGACATCACATCCTGTCCACAATATAACAGCAGACACCACACCCTAGCAACAAACAAACACCAGACTCATTATCCAAACAATTTCCTGATTGTTGAATGAAACAATCCTTCAATGGTGAAATGTTCTAAATCCAGTTATAACCGCATTGCCATTACACCATTACTGCAGCACTATTGCATGATGATTCTTGTGTGCGATAGAATGATAATGACAATCACCAATATTGAAAACATCTACGCGGCTGGTCCTTGTTGCATGTGTTGGCTTATACACCTTTATGACCCTGAGAGCTATGCTCAGTGAGTGCAAGCTTTGGGTAGGGTTTCCTCTGCTGGACAAGTCCAAGGATAAAATTTAGAATAATACAGAGTGAAAATGGGTTTGTGTAGGGCCAACCCTCTTGCCTATGATCAAAGTAAAGTTACCAGCAGCATCAAGGACAACTTAAAATCAATAAAACCTGAGGGAGGAAGGGGCCTTCCCTCAGGAAAACGTAGGATGGGAATACAGCTAAATCTGAAAAGGAAGGTGCAAGGCAAAAAAAAAAACAGTAGGGATCTAAAAGGAGAGGAACAGAATAAACAGCTGAGTCAAGAACAATGAAGAAAAGTTGTTGACAGCCAATGCTCCCTAGGGAATGAAGGGACTGAGAAGTGAAAGGATCTTATTGTTTCAAGTCACCCCCACTCCCACCCGAACAAAAAAAATCCAAGAAACACAAAATAAATATTTAATAAAAGAAACTGTAACTGGAGTACAGTCATATTTTTGATGATGGTGGTGGTGATGATGATGATGATGATGATGATGATGATGATGATGATGATGATGATGATGATGATGATGTTGATGATGATGATGATGATGATGATGATGATGATGATGATGATGTTGATGATGATGATGATGATGATGAAGGTGATGGTGATGGTGATAATGATGATGAAGGTGGTGGTGACGGTGGTGGTGGTGGTAGTGGTGGTGACGGTGGCGGTGATGATGCTGCTGCAGCTGCTGCTGCTGCTACTGATGATGATGATGATGATGATGATGACGACGAGGAGGAGGAGGAGCTCTTGGAATCTTGGTCTTACCATATTGGTTTGTCTTCATAGTGTGTGCCCATGAAAGGGTGATTCAGTTATTAAAATGCTTCATAGAATGTTATTCGTTTGATTGTATAATTGTATGAGTTCAAATATATCTATCGTTCTATCATGCATACAGGGAAGATATTTTTGAATCCGAGTATGTCTGGCTGTTTCTGATTGTGTACTTGTATGTGTGTGAATGTTTCTACGAATATAAATGTCTCTCTTTCCTCTTTACTCTTTCTTTGTCTTTTTGTATGGATAACATTGGAAAGTGCCTAGTCATAGGAGCAGAAGACTTCAAACTGACTGGTTCAACAGAAAAAAAAATCTTATCAAGACATTTGTAAAATGTCCAAACGTCAGAGGTCATTATTTGGGCTGTTAGACAAAACTGATCATCATTCTACATTGATGCAGACTGCTTCACTATGCATTTTAGAGTGCCGTCTGTAAAGGTATCGCACCTTCAATTAAGTTCTCATCATCATCATCATCATCATCATCATCATTTAACGTCTGCTTTCCATGCTGACATGGGTTGGACGGTTCAACTGGGGTCTGGGAAGCCAGAAGGCTGCACCAGGCCCAGTCTGATCTGGCAGTGTTTCTACGGCTGGATGCCCTTCCTAACGCCAACCACTCCGTGAGTGTAGTGGGTATTTTTTACGTGCCACCGGCACAGGTGCCAGACGGGGCTGGCAGACGGCCACGATCGGATGGTGCTTTTTACATGCCACCAGCACGGGGACCAGATTGCACAAAAAATAAATGGCTGGGAAGCCAAAAACCATTTGCAGGAACCATGTCCACAGAGTGAACAGATGACCTGGTTCTTCTCATGTGCAATGGAAAGCATTTCCATCTGTCTTGTGTAAATATCCAAAATTCTTGGTTGCTGTTTCTCTGGCAATAATCTGTAGTAACTTCATGGGTGTAGCTTCAGTGAATATCAAATAGTGTGGTTCTGTGTGGCAGACTTTGGTCTGATAGTTCCATATGTCTTTGAAGAATATAAACATGCAGTAATGGTAAATTTTAATAATCATACATTCATGTTGTGCAGTTTCCTTTTTTCCAAGGTTAAACAGATGTGGCGTTAATACACAACAGAAATGGTTTCTAACAGACAGCACAATACTCACACAGCAAGAGATTCCAGGGTTACCATATTGAAGGAATGTTTCTTGAACATGTCGTTTCCTGGTATGATAATGTACCATGGCATATTCAGTTGCCTGACCTTTTCAGTTTGTGATTTTATTTCCTTTTGGGTTGCATCAAAGGGAGAATGTTTGTCAAATAACCAAATGAACCAGATGTACTGGAAGCCGGAGTTCACGAGGAAATGATAACAACATCTGATTATGTAATGCGCAATGCAAAACTTCCAGACTAGACTGCAAGAATATGAGTGAAACAATGGGAAGGATTTGGATACCATTATTTCCAAGACTAAATGAACAGTTCCTCATTTGTCTATAAACTGCATGTAACATACTTTATTTCACACAGCAGCTTAAAATAGCAATAATGAATAAATAATTTTTACATATTGTCTCCATAGTCATAAAGCCTTTTGTTAATGTTTTCTCTCTTTTCACCAGCTACTTTGAGTGTTTTACTCATGCCATGTGTCAGATACGCACCTATCTACATTGATGTCAAGCTATGTCAAAGTAAGGATTAAGAATGGTTTCTCTATTATATATTTTAAGCCTTTTGCCACCATATTTCTGTTGAGATGCTGGATTTGGTTAAAAAGAGATGATGAGCGATGGCTAGAAGGATATTGAGCTTTATTTGATAACCAGCTGATCTAGCAAGCGGGGCCTCATATCAGTGATGGGGGCCGGTGCGCATTGATGCCGTCGAGAGGTAGGCCCCGAAACGGCGCACATTCTCTCCTGATGACCCCATACACTTGCTGGCTTCCAGTATACGGAGCTTTTGACTGGTAGCACTTGCATGTGCAAGTTGTTTGCAAAGACAGCTCTGAGTTTCTTTCAATTACTTTAAATGTAACAAAGAATTTAGTAAAATAACTTCATTATCATTAAGCTAGTGTTAAGAACATAAATTGTGACTAAGGTTTGGTGGAAGATTTTAATTTAAAACTTATGAACCTCTTCTAGATCAACATGGGTTAAGGGCAACTCAGTGGGTGGGTGGCTGGATGTTCAGTGCAAGATTGGGGGGAATGAAATGGATTGTGAGATGGAGAAGAGACAAATACATCAGGGTGAACATGTGTGAATCACAGTATAAATGTGTGTGAGTGAGAGAGAGAATCTGTGTGTGTGTGTGTGTGTGTGTATGTGTGTGTGCGTGCGTGTGTGTGTATGTGTGTTTGCCTCCCCCACACCACCACCACTTGGTAAATGGTGTTGGTGTGTTTATGTCCCCCGTAACTTAGCAGTTCAACCAAAAGAACCAATAAAATAAGAACCAGACTTCAAAAAAAATCAAGAACTGGAGTCGATTCATTCAACTAAAAATTCTTCAAGGTGCTGCCCCAGCATGGCCACAGTCAAATGACTGAAGCAAGTAAAAGCAAGATAAAGCAATATAAAAATGCTAGTAATGGAGGATAATGCACATAAGTGTGGGGGGGGGGGGGTAATAAACAGTGATCTAAGTAAAATGGGAATAAAGGGCCCCTACTATCAAAATAAAATAAATCTGAGAAAATTTTTTTGCCTTTTTTTATTAATAAGAAGACAAAATTTAGAGTTTTTTTCCATAAAATTCTTCTTTCTTCTCTTTTGTGCTGGACATGTTTAAAAAGTTTAAAACCATCTTAATAGTTTTTAAAAATGGCAAATTGTCTGCCCTCTGCCCTCTTATTCAATCCTTACAGCCCTTTCCAAGTGAAAAACTGTTCAAGGTTGAAGCTTACATTGAAAACCAAATAATAGACTGGTAATAAGCGTAACTGTTGGCCCTAAGGTCTCTGCCATTTGGGGAGGTAAAAAAATATGTGAGGAAAGAGGTTATACAAGGGCAATAACTTTTGGTGATTTTCCTTTTAACAGAATTGATTGAGAGGAAGAAATAAATATTTTCTTATTGACACTGAAATTTCTTAGACTAATTAGGAAGGCCTTACTTTAATGATGTCACCTAAAGATTAAGCCATGGCAGTTTTTTTTTTTTATTGCGATGGCGAAGTCTCTACATTTTTTGTCGTTATAATAATAATAATAATAATAATGAAATTATTGTATACAGTGCTCAGGTGCACCACAACTTGTCAGAAAGTGCGCATAAAGTATAAAGTGCGTTAAAGTAATATTTCTTTATTGGAATATTACTTTAACGCACTTTATACTTTAAAGTGCGTTAAAGTAAGACTTCATAAATATCATGGAAGGCAGGAATGCTTCAAGAAAGAGAGAATGGTTTCAGTCTGAGCAAGTCACCCAAAACAATAGCAGGGGGGCTATGATAAAGGTTAAGAGTCCGGTTGCTTGTGGAGTAGAATGAAAAGAAACACCCTGGCCTCACCTCCCCTCTGGCTGATAAAGGTTGACATTTTGGTGTTGAGGACAGGACACGGGATAAGAATCTTGGATCCACTTGGTAACATAGACATGTGACATTTTGTACCCCAGGCACGATCAGATAACATATGTGCCACACAGGTGTATAGTTACATTTACATATATATGCAAACACACACATCATAAATTCACATACATACTACAAATGCAAATACTAATGCTACAACACACACACACACATATGAAGAGGTGCTGAAAAGTTCCTAGCTTTGGGTAAAAGAAAATACAGGAGAATCAGTTAATTGTGATTTTATCCAACATATCCTCCTTTCAGATTCACACACTTATTGGTCCTTCAGTTTTTCTAACCCCTGTAAAAGAACTCTGAAGGTTGGACCTTTCATGATACCCTTAAAGCCAGGAACTTTTCAGAACTCCCTCATACACCCCCTGCAACCAATAGTACTTATAACATCAAAAAGGCTGTTAAGGATGAGGAGGCCTTCATCTATTTACTTTCATTCGTTTAGTTTCTTCACTGATTGGTGTATAGAAAAGTACTAACAGAGACTGCAAGCTAATTGCTATTGGTAGTAAGTTAAAGAGTTGAAGAAAGTCGTTAAATATACAGCTAATTAACAAACTACCGAATAATTCAGGTATTGTAACCTGTGATTAATAGTTTAATTAACAAAAGTAATTAATACAAATCTCTCAACAATCAGCAGAATTCTGTCTGTTCTCTGGGAATGTTTACCATTCTATTGTATGCATTGCAACAGAGTCCCAGACCAGACTCAGACAATGAAAGTAGTAGTAGTAGTAGTAGTAGTAGTAGTAGTAGTAGTAGTAGTAACCATTTAGCTTTAGTCGACCCTGTTGTAGAAGACTTATGATCAAAAGACATTCCTGACAATGTCATCCTGCCTTTCTTGTACATCAGAGATCACATTATGAAAAGGATGTCCTTCATTTTTTTTTTTAAATAGGGTGTGATTTGAGGGAGATTTGGCTGCTATTTTTAGCAAGTGAAGCAATCACATAGCAACACCCTTGTTGGCATGTTGCTGTTGTTGCTGGCGGTGGCAGCGGTGGTGGTGGTGGTGGTGGTAGTGCTTTTGCTGCTGCTCTTGTTTATACTGAAGTCTGCCCTGATCATATGTGATAGCCTGTGAAATAAGGTTTTTCCCTTTTCTGTTTCTTTTCCACTAGAACTTATCTGAGCCTTCCCCAACCAGATGAGGAAATGTCTCTGTTCTTTCCATAACAATACCTGTCTGTTACGGTATTTTGACTTTGGCACTGCCACATTATAAAAGCATCAACACTTACAACATCTGTCTTCAACTCTTTCCTTTACCATCAACCAATGGTAAATTAGATTGCAATCTCTGCTCTATGTCAGAGAAGAGACTGAATGAGTGAAAAAAACCAATGAAGACCTCATTTCTATATTTAAGAGAAGAGGAATTACTTACTTACTTACTTTTATTTTACTTTTACTTGTTTCAGCCATTTGACTGCGGCCATGCTGGAGCACCACCTTTAGTCGAGCAAATCGACCCCGGGACTTATTCTTTGTAAGCCCAGTACTTATTCTATCGGTCTCTTTTTGCCGAACCGCTAAGTGACGGGGACGTAAACACACCAGCATCAGTTGTCAAGCAATGCTAGGGGGACAAACACAGACACACAAACACATACACATACATATATATATATTATATATATATATATATATATATTATATATATATATATATATACACATATATGTATGTATATACGACAGGCTTCTTTCAGTTTCCATCTACCAAATCCACTCACAAGGCATTGTCGGCCCGGGGCTATAGCAGAAGACACTTGGCCAAGATGCCACGCAGTGGGACTGAACCCGGAACCATGTGGTTGGTTAGCAAGCTACTTACCACACAGTCATTATTTACATTATTTACATTCGACTGATATTAAAGATGTCCTCATCTTGCTTGTTGTTAACACAACGTTTCAGCTGATGTACCCTCCAGCCATCATCAGGTGTCTTGG
>NC_043009.1:63818844-63838844 GCF_006345805.1 Octopus sinensis
ACCCCGAAAGGATGAAAGGCAAAGTCGACCTTGGCGGAATTTGAACTCAGAACATAGTGGCAGACGAAATACCTATTTCTTTACTACCCACAAGGGGCTAAACACAGAGAGGACAAACAAGGACAGACAAACGGATTAAGTCGATTACATCGACCCCAGTGCGTAACTGGTACTTAATTTATCGACCCTGAAAGGATGAAAGGCAAAGTCGACCTCGGCGGAATTTGGACTCAGAACGCAGACGAAATACCGCTAAGCATTTCATCCAGCGTGCTAACATTTCTGCCAGCTCGCTGCCTCCCGTAATATACCAGTGGCCAGCAAACAAACACAACACCACTCTCAAAAAACACTTTGTGCCACAAACAACACCCTTAACGCCACCTTGTACCGGTTGACTGAGTGACCCAGAATTCCACAATCAAATTGATTACTCCCATCAACTTCCTCATCCTCTCTCAAACAAACCAGGTTTCATTTGCCATATTATTGATGCAATGACCACTAATTTCTCTGCGCCCCCATCTCCACACAGCGTAATCCAATGCAGAAAGCACAATGTCAGCCAACTTATTAAAGCAATTCTATACAATATTTTCGTATTCATCTCTGTAGCTTTTTTCCACCCAGCTTCCCATGGCCACAGCAATAAACAAATCAATATCAAGTGGTTAGGATTTTGTTTTTTTTTACATAAATATATACAATAGTCACTGTGAATGAGATTGTTGTTAACAAGAGAATTTTGGCAATCTATATTTCTGCCTTGTATGTATTATAGATGAAACAATTGGCCAGTTCCACATCTCTCCATGATTTTCCCGTCAGTTTTACGTCAGTTTTATTTTACCCTGTGTTTATTCTTTGTTAATGAATATTGCAAACGTTAGGGTTGTCTTTGTATGGTGGCTGGTAGGATATTTCTAGTTGATTCGTGTGAGAACAGCACAGGCAGTACAGATCAATGAACAGAGATGAGTAATATTAAAACTCAATGAGTGACGAGCTGGCAGAATCATTAACACACGAGGCAAAACAAAGGCATTTCATCCATCCCTTATATCCTGAGTTCAAATTACACCTATTTCTTTATTACCCACAAGGGGCTAAACACAGAGGGGACAAACAAGGACAGACAAAGGTATTAAGTCGATTACATCGACCCCAGTGCGTAACTGGTACTTAATTTATCGACCCCGAAAGTGTGAAAGGCAAAGTCGACCTCGGCGGAATTTGAACTCAGAATGTAACGGCAGATGAAATACCGCTAAGCATTTCGCCCAGCGTGCTAACGTTTCTGCCAGCTCGCTGCCTTCAAATTACACCAACGTCACCTATACCTTTCATCCTTTCAGGGGTTGATAAAATAAGTACCAGTTGAATACTGGAGTTGATGTTATTAACTTACCCACTCCCCTCAAATTGTTGGCCTTATTCTTTGTTTTTTACATGTTTCAGTCATTTGACTGCGGCCATGCTGGAGCACCGCCTTTAAAAGTTGAACAAATGAACCCCAGGACTTATTCTTTGTAAGCCTAGTACTTATTCTATTGGTCTCTTTTGCTGAACCGCTAAGTTATGGGGACGTAAGCACACCAACATCAGTTATCAAGCAAACACAAACACACAAATATATACATACATATATATATATATATATGATGGGCTTCTATCAGTGTGTGTGTGTGTGTGTAGATTGATAGATAGATAGATACATACATACATACATACATACATACATACATACATCTGTGCATATGGGGAGAGCAAGAGAAGGAGAGTGAGAGAGACAGAGAAAGAAAGAGAAAGCAAGAAGGGGAGAGAGAGAGAGAGAGAGGGAGAAAATAGACTGAGAATGGGTATGTGATGATGCCTGCATTTAGCAATCTTTTATTAATTACAACAAATCATTTCGTCTCCAGTTAACCATAAAAGTTTTAATTTCAAGGCTGGACCTGAACCTGCTACCCTCAGGTTCGTAGATTAGCCAACTATCTATCTTCTTCAATTGGCTGAACTAGATTGTTCTGTAGGACAAGCTGTATAGTTGTATAAAGAGTTTTGTCAAAATGAGCTGAAAGTAAATTAGCTAATTAGTTCTATAATTAATTAGTAGTCATTGAAAGTCTACGCAGTCTGGCTACAAGCTGTTCCTCCACTTTGACTGTATTCTTCTCTAGGCTTTAATTGACACTCTCTGTTACATACACCCCCAACAATGACACATGCATTCATCCAAGCATAAATACACGCACAGATACATATCATTCATAGTCATATATAATGCATATATTTCTACGCATACATACATACATACATATATACATACGTATAGAGATATGTACGTACATACACGTATGAATGTTTATGAATATTTATGAATATATATGTTATACATATTTACATATTCTTTTATTCACTCATTTGTTTCAGTCATTTGATTGCGACCATGCTGGAGCACCACCTTTAGTTGAATCAAATCGACCTCAGGACTTATTCTTTGTAAACCTGGTACTTATTTGGTCGGTCTCTTTTGCTGAGCCACTAAGTTATGGGGACATAAACACTCCAGCATCGGTTGTCAAGTGATATTGGGCGACAAACATAGACACACAAAACACACACACACACACACACACACACACACACATATATATATACGATGGGTCTTCTTTCAGTTTCTGTCTACCAAATCCACTCTCAAGGTGTCACACAGTAGGACTGAACCTAGAATCATGTGGTTGAAAAGGAAACTTCTTACCACACAGCTATACCTGCACCTACATATACATACAATATATAGATTGATAGGTATATAGATAGATAATTGTGTGTGTGTGTATGTGTGTGTGTGTGGTAGTCATATGTAATTATATTTATTGCAAACCTAATTATTGTTTAATTGATAAGCAAAGGGATATCACAGATTTTTTTTAAAATGTGTTTGGAGTGAGTTGGGTGGATTGGGTTCTGACCTAATGGTTTTCTTGGCATGTAAAAAGCACCATCTGAACGTGGCCGATGCCTGCGCCACCTTGACTGGCTTCTGTGCCGGTGGCACGCAAAAAGCACCATCTGAACGTGGCCGATGCCAGCACTGCCTTGACTGGTTTCCGTGCCGGTGGCACGTAAAATGCACCAACTGATCATGGCCGCTGCCAGACTCCCCTGGCACCTGTGCCGGTGGCACGTAAAAAGCACCCACTACACTCACGGAGTGGTTGGCTTTAGGAAGGGCATCCAGCTGTAGAAACACTGCCAGATCAGACTGGAGCCTGGTGCAGCCTCCTGGCTTCCCAGACCCTGGTCAAACCGTCCAACCCATGCTAGCAAGGAAAACGGACGTTAAACGATGATGATGATGATGATGATGATGATGAGAAGTGTTAGTGATATAAATGAGATGGAGCATCAACTGAGATGTGAAATTGAACCTACATGACCTTTCATCTAATCTAAAATGTAATATATACATTTATGCATAAATGTGTGTGTGTGTGTATGTATATATATATATATATATATATATGTATGTATATAAATATATGTATGTATATATGTATATTAATTCCTTTTCCTTCCCTCCAAGCCCCTCACACCTCCTCTTCACCTTGGACATGAAATCCCTATACATGGTGATTCCCCACAACGATGGTCTCTTAGCCCTCCAATACTTCCTCGACCGTCGCCTTGACCCCAGACCCAGCACCCCCACCCTTCTCCACCTGGCAGAGCTCATCCTCACCCTCAACTGCTTTACGTTCGCCAGGGAAACCTACCAACAGTTTCTGGGGTCACTATGGGAACGAGAATGGGCCCTAATTTCGCTAACTTCTTTGCTAGCTACATTGAGGCCCAAGCATTCTCCCAATTCTCCAGGCCGACCCCAGAGCTATACGGTGGCTACATAGATGACTATATAGGTGCCACCTCCCTTTCCCATGAACAACTCTGTTACTTCATCTCTTTCCTCTCTAACTTCCACCCTTCTCTCCAATTCACTTCTACTATCTCACACCCGTCTGTTAACTTCCTCGACATCTCTCTTACCATTGACCACCCCTCCCACTCTCTTACCACCTTCGCCTTCTTCAAACCCACAGATTCCCACCTCTACCTCAACTTCTTCTCCTCCCATCCCTTCCACACCAAAAAAATAAATAGAAAAATAATGAAAATAATAAACACTCGTTTATTTGTCCATGAAGTGGGTATATTCAGCTGATGTTACTGATCGGGTCATACTGGGAGTTATATAACTGAGCTGTTACCTAATATCTGGTTATCTAATATTGAGTGCAAAACTAATTGAAAAGATCGGCTGAAACGGATCTATAAATTTGTATACTTTGATTGATGTGTGTGTGTGTGTGTGCACGTGTGTGTGTGTTGTGTGCATGCAATTATAACATGTAGCACTACATTATACGATGTATTCTTCCTTATTTGAAATTTGGTTATTATTCTTATCATGGCAAGCAATTTTAACCCTTTCATTACCATATTTCTGTTGAGATGCTCTGTGTTTCTTTCAATTAATTTTAAATATAACAAAGAATTTTGTTAAATAATTTAGTTATCATTAAGCTAGTGTTAGGGCCGTAAACTGTGACTAAGGTTTGGTGGAAGATTTTAATTCGGAACTTATGAAAACAAGACATTCGTACTACAGAGCTAGAGGTGGTTTTGGCCGGATCAGTAAATAAAGGGTTAAAGGCATATTTTATTTTATGTAAGTGTGTGCTTTTAAACAACACTGCTTTTGCATACCAACCACAATGTAATATTGGTAAAATATTCCAGAAACAGAAATATGTATTAAGAAGATACCAGAAACATAATGCTCACATTAGAATATTTATCTCGAGTCTACATTTTTGGAACTTACAAACTATATTTGAAGATTAATGATGAACTATTCTTCCTGGTTTCCTAATATATTAACACTCTATTACTCTTTTACTGTTTTACTTGTTTCAATCATTTGACTGTGACCATGCTGGAGCACCGCCTTTAGTCGAGCAAATCGACCCCAGGACTTATTCATTGTAAGCCTAGTACTTACTCTATCGATCTCTCTTACCAAACCACTAAGTTTCGGGGGCATAAATACACCAGCATCAGTTGTCAAGCAATGCTGGAGGGGACAAACACAGACACACAAACATACACACACACACACACACATATATATATACTCATATATATATATACATATATACGATGGGCTTCTTTCAGTTTCCATCGACCAAATCCACTCACAAGGCTTTGGTCAGCCCGAGGCTATAGTAGAAGATATTGCCCAAGGTGCCATGCAGTAGGACTGAACCCGGAACCATAAGGTTTGTAAACAAGCTACTTACCACACAGCCACTCCTATGCCTATAAACACTGGATAAATATTCCACAAATACATAAAAAGCACCCGTGATGGGGCCACACAAAAGTGCCCCTTTGTAAAGTGGTTGGTGTTAGGAAGAGTATCCAGCTTTAGAAATATAGCAAAACAGATGACCGGAGCCTGGTGCAGCCCACTGGCTTGCCAGTTCCTGTCAAACCGTCTGACCCATACCCGTGTGGAAAACAGATGTTGAATAATGATGATGATGGTGATGATGATGATGAAAGTGATGGTGATGGTGATGGTGGTGGTGGTGGTGGTGGTGATGTTGATGATGATGATGATGATGGTTGTGGTGGTGGTGGTGGTGGTGGTGGTGGTGGTGGTGATGATGATGATGATGATGATGATGGTTGTGGTGGTGTGGTGGTGGTGGTGGTGGTGGGTGGTGGTGGTGGTGTTGGTGGTGGTGATGATGATGATGATGATGATAATGATGATGATGATAATGATTATGATGATGATGATGATGATGATGATGATGATGGTGGTGGTGGTGGTTGTGGTGGTGGTGGTGGTGGTGGTGGTGGTGATGATAAATACTTTAACAGACACAGAACACATACTATAAAAAAAAAAATTAACCAAATATATATCAGTTTTTCCTGCATAATTTTTTTTTAATATTTAATATTGCTTAAAATTCCCTGGTTGTATTTCTATATGTTCATGGAAATATTTTGCCCTGTCTTTTGAGAACCCAGCAAGAATTCTAACTCTTTCTTGGAAAGAATTATTAAACCCCAGGTACACAGGAACGAATTTCCTGCACCCTTGTTGCTTGATGTTCCACACGAATGCACAAATTTAACCCTCATAGTGCTTCAATGCATGCTTACATACATACATACATACATACATATATATATATATGTGTATGCATGTGTGTATGCGTGTATGTATGTATATGTATGTGTGTATATGTGTGTATGTATATATATGTATATATGTATATTTACATATATGTATACATATATACATATGTGTATGTGTATATATTTGTATAAATATATGTATATATATATATATATATATATATATATAGAGAGAGAGAGAGAGAGAGAGTGGGGATGAGAGAGTAGGGAGAGGGAAAGAGCAAATATAAAAAGCAAGAGTGAATGTTTGCACGTAGTATGTATACTAGTGGTGCTCCAGCATGGCCACAGCCTTGGGGGCTGAAACATATAAAAGGACAAAAGAATAGAATGCTGTGTGTGTGTGTGTGTGTGTGTGTGTGTGTGTGTGTGTGTGTGTGTGTGTGTTAGCTGCTCGTCTCTGACTTGTGAGGTTGTGGAAGCTGATATCCATTTTAAACTTGAATAATTTGATACCTGCAGGGAAAATATGGCAGGAAGGGAGTTCCAGTGGGATGGGATTCTGACGGGAAGGATGATTGAGTAAAATGTTTAGAAATGTTTAGGGATTAGTAAGATTGACAGGAAAAACGGGAAGACGAGAGGAGGAGAGACAAGGCGTTTGGTGGGATTAGATAAAGTTAGTGAAAGCAAGTGAAATTAGTTCAGAAGAGCAGAGACTTTGGTAGTAGCAGCAAAAGAAATGGGAGGAGTGGCTGTACTGTGATGGAGTAGATCAGTTCCCCCCCCCCCCAAAGTGGACAGTACTGCCCCTCTAAAAAAAAAAGACTCCGCCGGTTACGACGACGAGGGTCCCAGCTGATACGATCAACGGAACAGCTTGCTCGTGAAATTAACGTGCAAGTGGCTGAGCATTCCACAGACACGTGTACCCTTAACGTAGTTCTCGGGGATAATCAGCGTGACACAGAGAGTGACAAAGCTGACCCTTTGAAGTACAAGTACAACTCATTTTTGCCAGCTGAGTGGACTGGAGCAACGTGAAATAAAGTGTCTTGCTCAAGGACACAACGCGTCGCCGGGAATCGAACTCACAACCTTGCGATCATGAGCCGAATGCCCTAACCACTAAGCCACGCGCCCTCACACTGCCCCTCTAGGGGTACAGAGAGATCCATGAGGTACACTGAGGAAAAGTCAGGGTGGCCAAAAGAGGATGATGGATGTAAAAAGGACAAAATAATTCTTTCTATTCTAGGCACAACTGGTACTTAATCTATCAACCGCGAAAGGATGAAAGGTAAAGTCGACTACGGTGGAATTTTGAACTCAGAACATAGTGACGGGTGAAATACCGTTAAGTATTTCGTCCAGCATGCTAATGATTCTGCCAGCTCTCCGCCTTAGAAACGAGTACAGTTCAAATGACCAACAAGTACAGTTCAAATGGTTTCAAATTTTGGTACAAGGCCGGCAATCTCAGGGGAGGGGCTAAGATGATTACATCGATCCCCAGTATTTGACAGGTACTTATTTTATTGACCCTGAAAGAATGAAAGGTGAAGTCAACTTCAGTGGAATTTGAACCCAGAACTTTGGGACAGATGAAATGCCGCTAAGCATTTTGCTTAGCATCCTAATGATTCTGCCAACTCACTGCCTTGATGTATCCAAATAATAAATTGTTGAAATTTGTTTTAAACTAGAAAAGTAGAGTGAAGAATCTTGATGAACAGAATGTGACATGACACCAACAGGACACAACACAACACAACACAAACACAAACACAACACATGACATCATGACACAAAGTGACATGGAATGGCACAATACATGGCTTAGACAACACATTAATAATACATCGCAACACAGAGCAGTTTGACATGACACAAACCAACACAACACAACAACGCTCAACACAATATGGACATGACATGACCCAACACAACAGGACATGACAAGTAACAATAAAACACAGAATGGCATAACATGACACAAAGCAATATAAGTCATCACAACACCTGAGACGATACATCAGAGCAATGAAGTCCATCTGATGATTTGTCTGCAGTGACTTTGATTAAAGGGAAGAAGAGTTGCTTCAGTCTCACTCTTTTGTCTTCTTCATTCGAGTGGCGAGACCAGTTCAAAACAAAAGGAGATGATAATTAAGGTGTTAATTAAAAAAATTATATTGTGTAAAACTTCTGTGAAACATAAAGCTTCTGGTGTGGAAACGTTTATAGAAAGAGACGAGCTGTCTGATAGCCATGTTCCTCCATCGGAACAAGGAGTGTTGAGTCATTTTTAAGGATGACTGATGACTCACACAGTGACTTTGTTTAAAGTGAAGAAGAGTTATACACTGTTATCGTCACTCTTTCATCCATGACCATCTTCAGTCCAGTGGAAAGACCAGGTTAAGATGACTGGGGATGGAGACAGATGCAGTGGATGACCAAATGTCTTATTTACCTGATCTTGTTCCCTGAATTCTATAATGTGTCATTGCAACTGTCTTCCTCTCCAACGAACCATAACGGTTTCTTCTGCAGAGACTGCCAGATCTGGTCTTCATGTGCAGACATAGGTAAACCCTACCCTAATATTCTAATTAACTCATAGATGGGACCCTGACAGGTGCTACTACTCTGGGGTCAGAGTAGATCTGGGAACAATAGGGGCTAAGAGATGGTTCCATGCTCCTCAAAACCCAGGAACTTCTCAAACTAGGATCCAAATACCAGAGGCAGTTTAAATTCATACCCAGGACATGTTTGATTGCAAACAACTGGCCGTGGATCACAAATGTCATTTTTATTCTTTTTAAGCCTCATTACCATCATCATCATCATTTAATGTCCACTGGACCAGGACCTCACTACTAGATGTCGTTTAAAGTCATACTCAAGACACATACGACATCATCATCATCATCACCATTATCATCATTTAACGTCCATTGTCCATGGGTTGGATGGGTTGACCAGAGATGACAAGTTTGGGAGCTGCCCCAGACCCCAGTCTGCTTTGGCATGGTTTCTATGGTTGGATGCCCTTCATAATGCGAACCACTTAACAGAGTGTGCTGGATGCTTTTACATGGCACCGAACGGGCACCTTTATGTGGGGCCCCCACACGAGTGCTTTTCTGTGGTGACACCCAGGCACTTTTTCATGGCACAATATAATTCAATAAAACGCAACAACAATAACACCAACATGAACAAGACAATTACAGAACACAAAACATGATACAACCTGCCACATGACGCACAAAAAAACAACATAACGTGACATGCTAGAAATAGCAACCAAACCTCCATCAAATCACATACTAGCATCTTATAAAGGGCCTATTGGACAATGTAGTTCTAGATACACTATGCCTGAAAAATAAAAGATGGGATGGACGGTCACTGGCAAAATACCTTGTGGTCATAGGTCTGCTTGATCAGGGCTGACCTGGAATAACTAATTAAGAACAACAACAAAAACAGACACGGTATGACATGAACTCAGGATCAAACAATTCAAAAACTGTAGGCATTTAAAGCAAATGGACTTTGGTTCCAGACTCTTTTTACAGTGTATGCAGAGCTGCAAAACTTGCTGAATGTCTAAATGTCTAGCATAGGGACCAACTGACTTTGTCTACAGCTGAAATAAACTTGTGATGTCAATTGAGGTTGTGTCAATGTGTATGTGTGTATGTGTGTGTGTGTGTGTGTGTGCGTGCGTGCATGCATGTTTGTGTAGTTGTGTGAAAGTATATGTGTGTCTGTTTATCTGTGTGTAAAGTGAATTCATTCTGTGAACTCTAGGGTTTACTTCTAGACCAGTGGTTCCCAACCTGGGGTCTGCAGACCCCTGGTGGTCCGCAAAGGTATTACTGGGAGTTCGTGAACTAAATTCAAAATTTCACACATACACACACATATATAGGTTATGACAGGTGATGGTGTCATTGAGACCCAAAGGTGTCAGGTAATGCTGAATAAGTGCTATAGACAGACCATAGTTAAGTTCCAGATTTAGTGATTATGCGAATAAGGGGTTCAATGTTGGTCATACATCAGCGTGTGTAAATAAAAAAAATTTTTTTGTAATGAGATAAAAAAACCAAGGCTGAGTAGATTTTAGAACATTTATAGATAGAAGGTCTTACAGCTGTTTCCAGGATATTTATTATATCCCTTCATCGGAGACGGTGTGAGAGGATGGTTAAGAAATAGTTAATTTAGATAAGATATGAAATAGAGAGTGAGGTGGAGGAATGAAAATAGATGTGAGATATGTATATATATACATACATAAGGATAAACACATCAAAAGGGGTCCATGGGAAAACTCATTTAAATAAAAGGGTTGGGAATCACTGTTGAGAACCACTGTTCTAGAATAGAAGTAAATACTTCAGGGATGTGCTGCCTTGGTAGGCAAGGTAGACAGTGCCTACCTTAAAAAAATAGATCAATAGCATCCTAATTCAATAAAATTATGAAGGTTACTCTGATTACTGTACATAAGATGCAAAATATTTTACTTTTTGTTTGTAGATTATGTAGGCATAATTCACCTCTGCCTGTCAATCTCAGTATTTAAGCTACACATAGTACTATTGTAGTACACATGCTGCGTGCATTCCTACAACAATGTTTTCTTTACATGCTATAAAGGCAGAAATAAATCTGCCTACAACTCAGTCGCACACCTGTGTTTCACTTATTTTTTGTATGTTTTACTACATAAAGGTCACCACATGCCTGATGTACCTCTATTGTCTAGAACAGTATTTCTCAATCATTTTTTTGTCTATAGACCCCTTTGATTTGTATTTCTTTAAAGTGGACCCTCATAGCCATTTGATGCTTAAAAAATCCTATCATATTTTTTAATTAAATATTATGAGAAATTGTATTTAAAAAATTGCTAAAATATTTTGTGTGTTGTAGAAATATAAATAATTTATTTCACAAATATTTTATCAAAATCTTACATGGACCCCCAAGGGTCAAGTGGACCCTGTTTAATAGCCACTGATTTAGAATGTTATGCAGGTGAGAAGAAAGTATCCACTGGGATAGGAAGCTAGTCTGTTGCATACTGCTTTTCCCATGAAAGGAACTGACCACATCACTGTGAGAGAACAAATCAGTAAACTCAGAGTGGTGCTGGTGGTGGTGTATTCTGGCACTTGTGGTACCAAGTTATGGCTTTTAGAACTATGTACTTTGGTAATCACACAATTTGGCATGATTGTTAGGATACAAGCCATCGATTTCTCGGCTAGTCACTGGCTATCTGGCCGGGCATTCAGTGCCAATCAGCTTGGCCAGCTATGCTCTTCTGTGTGTGTGTGAGAGAGAGTGAAAAGAGAAAGACAGAAAAAAAAAGAGAGGAAGACAATGTCTGTAAATGCAGGTGTATGGATATATATATATATATATATATATATATATGTATATATATATATAGGTGCAGGAGTGCCTGTGTGGTAAGTAGCTTGCTTACCAACCACATGGTTCCGGGTTCAGTCCCACTGCCTGGCACCTTGGGCAAGTGTCTTCTAATATAGCCTCAGGCTGACAAAAACCTTGAGAGTGAATTTGGCTGATGGAAACTGAAAGAAACCTGTCGTATATTTATGTATGTATGTATATGTTTGTGTGTCTGTGTTTGTCTCCCCAACATCGCTTGACAACTGATGCTGGTGTGTTTATGTCTCCGTCACTTAGCGGTTCAGCAAGAGAGACCGATAGAATAAGTACTAGGCTTACAAAGTATAAGTCCTGGGGTCGATTTGCTCGACTAAAGGCGGTGCCCCAGCATGACTGAAACAAATAAAAGAATAGAAAAAAATAAAAGAATATATATATATATATCCAACCCATGTCAGCATGGAAAATAAGATATTAAATGATGATGATGTGCATAAATTTGTTTCCATCTTTCTATGCCTTCATGAGTAAAGCAAACATGTTGTTGAGGCATCGTTTTACAAGTGGGCGGGGTGCCCTTCCTGACACTAACTCTTATCTCTTCTTTCACTTGGCTTCAAAAGTATGAAACCTGAACAGATGTCTCGTTGACAGAAATACTTCTCAAATGGCAAGACTTTCATACAAGTGACTACAGGTGGAAAACAAACATACAGACATATACCACACTCATTCACACACACTCTCTCTCTCACGCACACACACACACAATACACCAATGCACATACACACAGACATAAACACTGTTAGATTCACTTCGACATTTAAATTCAATTTGCCAAAATATTTTCGTCGCTTTGAGACTGTGACCTGATCACTGACAAAATTCCATGCAGCACGGAATTTTGTGTGTTTTTAAATGGCTTATAAACAACTTCCACGCTGCAGTTGTTTTTGTTTCAGCACACGATTTCAGATCAGGTTACTCGCTATGCAAGTACATCTCCATAATATATATATATATATATATATTATATATATATATATATATATTCAAATAAAGGTTATAAAACTCATTAAGGGATAACAAAATCCAATGAAAATACTGGTTAGTTACCAATCCACAGAAAATTCAACTATAAGGTAACTATATAAACCGTGGATCATATATTTATATATTAAAAGAATAAGGAGAAAATAGAGAGGTAATTAATTAAATATTATTTATTAATTATAAAATATGACAACATCTCTGACAGCTGTTTCAATTCAGTAATCTTTAGATAATTAATTTGTAAAAATAAAATCATTATAATACGAATCGCTTCAGAAGTAGTAACGATGTACTGATTAGAAATATATGTTGAGATAATGACTACAAACCATTAACTGATAGCAAATATACCTAAAGAGCCGGTTCTAAAAGACATCAATCCAACATAGGGGGTGGGAATTTAGTGTATATTTTTATGTCTTAAAGTAAGAAAAGAAGAGATTAATATAATATCATAGCGTATTAATAAGAAAAACGCATATATATATATATAGATATATATATATATATATATATATATATATATAATATATATATATATATATATATGTATATATATATATAGGTGCAGGAGTGCCTGTGTGGTAAGTAGCTTGCTTACCAACCACATGGTTCCGGGTTCAGTCCCACTGCCTGGCACCTTGGGCAAGTGTCTTCTAATATAGCCTCAGGCTGACAAAAACCTTGAGAGTGAATTTGGCTGATGGAAACTGAAAGAAACCTGTCGTATATTTATGTATGTATGTATATGTTTGTGTGTCTGTGTTTGTCTCCCCAACATCGCTTGACAACTGATGCTGGTGTGTTTATGTCTCCGTCACTTAGCGGTTCAGCAAGAGAGACCGATAGAATAAGTACTAGGCTTACAAAGTATAAGTCCTGGGGTCGATTTGCTCGACTAAAGGCGGTGCCCCAGCATGACTGAAACAAATAAAAGAATAGAAAAAAATAAAAGAATATATATATATATATCCAACCCATGTCAGCATGGAAAATAAGATATTAAATGATGATGATGTGCATAAATTTGTTTCCATCTTTCTATGCCTTCATGAGTAAAGCAAACATGTTGTTGAGGCATCGTTTTACAAGTGGGCGGGGTGCCCTTCCTGACACTAACTCTTATCTCTTCTTTCACTTGGCTTCAAAAGTATGAAACCTGAACAGATGTCTCGTTGACAGAAATACTTCTCAAATGGCAAGACTTTCATACAAGTGACTACAGGTGGAAAACAAACATACAGACATATACCACACTCATTCACACACACTCTCTCTCTCACGCACACACACACACACAATACACCAATGCACATACACACAGACATAAACACTGTTAGATTCACTTCGACATTTAAATTCAATTTGCCAAAATATTTTCGTCGCTTTGAGACTGTGACCTGATCACTGACAAAATTCCATGCAGCACGGAATTTTGTGTGTTTTTAAATGGCTTATAAACAACTTCCACGCTGCAGTTGTTTTTGTTTCAGCACACGATTTCAGATCAGGTTACTCGCTATGCAAGTACATCTCCATAATATATATATATATATATATATATATATATATATATATATATATTCAAATAAAGGTTATAAAACTCATTAAGGGATAACAAAATCCAATGAAAATACTGGTTAGTTACCAATCCACAGAAAATTCAACTATAAGGTAACTATATAAACCGTGGATCATATATTTATATATTAAAAGAATAAGGAGAAAATAGAGAGGTAATTAATTAAATATTATTTATTAATTATAAAATATGACAACATCTCTGACAGCTGTTTCAATTCAGTAATCTTTAGATAATTAATTTGTAAAAATAAAATCATTATAATACGAATCGCTTCAGAAGTAGTAACGATGTACTGATTAGAAATATATGTTGAGATAATGACTACAAACCATTAACTGATAGCAAATATACCTAAAGAGCCGGTTCTAAAAGACATCAATCCAACATAGGGGGTGGGAATTTAGTGTATATTTTTATGTCTTAAAGTAAGAAAAGAAGAGATTAATATAATATCATAGCGTATTAATAAGAAAAACGCATATATATATATATATATATATATATATATATAATGATGCCATTTAATATCATATTTATCTATAATACTGCAATACAAAAAATTTAAAGTTAGAAAATTTACATCAAGTAGAAGCAAACCATGGCAATTATATATTAACTGAAGTTATCAGAAAGGGATAAATAATTTCTAAATATAATAATAATAACTTATTGCTTTGGTTTATAATGATAATAATGGAATAAAATTTAATGTAAATAAATAAATAGAAAGTCTAGAATAAGATGGAAAGAGAAAATATCAGAATACATAATGTATCTTTACAACCCTTAAGAAAATTCGTTTCAAGCCTTTATGGTAAAAAAAATCAATAATAATAAACTATTGGATAGGAAAGAATTTTAGAATTTCAGACATACAGCATTCCTTAAGAGAAGTAAATATTCTATCAGACAAGTATAGGAGGATAAAAGATCTTTTTAGGAAAATAAACATTATGTAAGAGGAAATACTTATATACAAAAATAAATTGAAATTTAAGTAAAGTATATATCTATACATATATAGATAGATAGGTAGATAGATAGATAGATAGATAGATAGATGGATGGATGGATGGATGGATGGATAGATAAAAATAGTTATGGCCAGTCTATGGGGTTACCCAGGTTAGGGATGTTCTTAGTAGAGGTCATGACTATCTTTATCTAAACATTCTACTGCGGAACCCCAAGGAAACATTCCACTGGCTCGGGGAACCCCTGTGCAATAATTTAATAGTCTTATGCTCACATATCTGCACAGGAAAATTTAAAATTACTGTCGATTTTAGCAGTTTTGTAACTTCTTGCGGAACCCCTGGACTGTACTGGCGGAACCCTAAGGTTCCACGGAACCCTGGTTGAAAACCACTGACCTAGAATGTGCTTCTCTTTTGAGTAATAACTACTAATGATATATGTATGTATGTATGTATGTATTTATGTATGTATGTATTATGTATGTATGTATGTATATGTATGTATGTATATGTATGTATGTATACAACAGGCCTCATTTCAGTTTCTGCCTCTTAAATCAACTCACGAGGTTATGATCAGGAAGAACTGTCTTCAAGAAAATAGACTTGAAGAAAATGCTAGAATGTTTATAAGTTACCTCATGGGACGTCAAGATGCGTCAGTGACCAATTATCTAATTTTCAGACATTGTTAAACTGAAGAGAGTAATTCATTTCACCACACACAACTATATATAGCAGTTGTTGATGTCAGCGTAGGTTGTTGTATAAATCAACCAAGCCTGGACAGATGAATGAAGTGGACACTTTGTATCTCATTCTCACTCACTACATATCTTGTTTAGAAGAACTGAGTGTAGGTGCTTGGCATAATGGTAAGGGTATTTGGCTCATAATCAAAACGTCATGAGTTCAGTACCTAGCAGTATGCTGTGTCCTTGAGCAAGACTCTTTATGTCATGTTGCTCCAGTCCACTCAGCTGTCAAAAGTGAGTTGTAACTATTTAAAAGTGAGTACAGTAATGCTTCGATATATGAATTAATTAAGGCAGCAAGCTGGCAGAAACGTTAGCACGCCAGGCAAAATGCTTAGCGGTATTTCATCTGCTGCTACATTCTGAGTTCAAATTCCACCGAGGTCGACTTTGCCATTCATCCTTTCGGGGTTGATTAAGTAAATACCAGTTACGCACTGGGGTCAATGTAATCGACTTAATCCGTGTGACTGTGCTTGTTTGTCCCCTCTGTGTTTAGCCCCTTATGGGTAGTAAAGAAATAGGTATTCCGTCTGTCTTTACATTCTGAGTTCAAATTCCACCGAGGTCGACTTTGCCTTTCATCCTTTTGGGGTTGATGCATTAAGTGCCAGTTGCATACTGAGGTCATCTAATCAACTGGCCCCCTCCCCCAAAATTTTGGGCCTTGTGCCTAGAGTAGAAAAGATATATGAGTTAATTTGTTCCTGGAGACTGTTTGTAAAGTGAAAACTTATAAAACAGAGCAATAATGTCCCATGGTATCAATGAAATTTCATGCGGTCATTTTACTCCATCACTGCATAGACACATCAGAACCAGTGTTGCCACATGTTGAGACGTTGCCACATGCACGAAATGGCTGTTCAATCTTTTATATTCATTATAAAATAAAACTCATAAACCCGAGGTCTCATAAAACAGGTCCCCCGTAAAGTGAAGTATTACTATAGTAACTATTTAAAAGGGTCAGTTTTGTTATGTCCTGTGTCATGCTGAATCTCCCTGAGAACTATGTTAAGTGTACATATGTCTGTGGAGTACTCAGCCACTTTGCATGTTAATTTCATGAGCAGGTTGTTCTGTTTATCAGATCAAGTAGAATCCTCATCATTGTAACTGATGGAGTACCAGTTGAACTAAATTTAGGTTCATACACATCTACTTACTATGTCGTTCCTGACTTGTATTTAAGTGCTCTAACTTACATTCCTCCAATAGAACATCCTGAAGGTATTTTCACTACTTTTCTAAAACAAAGAAGGCCCTTCCTGACCCTTAGGTCTTTCTTGAACCATAGGTCCTTCCTTACCCATAGGTTCTTCCTGAACCATAGGCTCTTCCTGAACTACTGGCCCTTCTTGAACCATAGGCCCTTCCTGAACCATAGGTCCTTCCTTACCCATAGGTCCTTCCTGACCCATAGGTCCTTCCTAAACCACAGGCCCTTCCTGACACATAGGTCCTTCCTGAACCATAGGTCCTTCCTGACCCATAGGTCCTTCCTAAACCACAGGCCCTTCTTGACACATAGGTCCTTCCTGAACCATAGGTCCTTCCTGACCCATAGATACTTCCTGACCCATAGATCCTTCCTGAACCATAGATCCTTCCTGAACCATAGGCCCTTCTTGAACCATAGGCCCTTCCTTACCCATATGCTCCTAAGACCAATTTACTGGTTTCTGTGGCATAAATATTCCTCCTCTGGATAGGATGCCAGTCTGTCGTGGGATTCCACATTCTTGGCAGCTGAGTGGACTGGACCACATAAAATGAAGTGCTTTGCTCAAGAACACAACACATCACCCAGTCCAGGTATTGAAACCACAATCTTACAATCTTGAGTGTAACGCCCCTAGCCACTGAACCATGTAGCTCCACACTACCCTTCAAAGATGGTCAATATTTCTTATTGGTGTATAAAACGGATATTGTAAATAAACATGGATATGGCTGTGTAGTTAAGAAGCTTACTTCAGAACCTCGTGGTTTTCAGTTCAATCCCAGCATGCAGAATCTTGGGCAAATATTTTCTGCTATAACCTCAGACTAACCAATGCATTGTGAGTGAATTTAGTATATAGAAACTGTGTGGAAGCCCACTGTGTAAAATAAGTAGGTGTGTGTATGCGTGTGTGTGTGTGTTGTGTGTGTGTGTGCCCTCTCACCACTTGACAACCAATGCTGGTTTGTTTACAGCCCTATAACTTAGCTGTTTGGCAAAAGACACCTATAGAATAAGTTGCTGAATTAAAAAACAACAACAACCAAGAACTGAGGTTGATTTGTTTGACTAAAGACTTTAAGGTGATGCCCCAGCATGGCCACAGTCCAATGAGTGAAACGAGTAAAAAATAGAAGACAAAAGATCAGTCAAGATAAATCGGGGGGTGGGGTAGGGGGTAGATAGTAATTTTCTTTTTTTTTCTTTTTCTTGCTTTTAATTGCCTCTGGAGTATTAATTACTTTGACTACATCTAATTAGAGTGAAGATATTGGCAAGTAGATCAAACATGAGTCTTCCTGAGCTGTAAAATTGTAAACAAGCAATTTTCTCTCAGCTGTTTATTTACTATTTTAACAAAAAAAAGAGTAATGAATAGCCAAATGAAGGGGGTGGAAGGATGGAGAAGGGGGGTGGAAGGATGGTCAGTCAGCTGAGCTTTTGAAGTTGTTGTTGTTGTTGTTCTTAATAAGAATCTTAAAATCTTGGTTCATTTTCTCAGTTTTGACTCTCTTTTTTTTTCTGGAAGCTGGCAGCGTTACGGTCATTACCTGTTTGGGGTAAATTCTACAGGTTATGGTCACGTTGGAACCACCAGGAATTGAACCTGTCCAAGATGCACGCAGGGTGAGGAAACCATCCAGCATGCTCTTGTTTGTGTGCCTTTGTATTTCTTATTTGCATGTTTAAGCCGAGCAGTTGTTATCACATGTAAGACAGGCCTGGACTTCATAAAGGGTATGGCACGTTGTGACACTGCTATTTTGGTGTCACTTATTCTGCACCATTGATCCAATGCTGATATATTTGACATCA
Source organism: Octopus sinensis (assembly GCF_006345805.1). Classification (NCBI taxonomy): domain Eukaryota; kingdom Metazoa; phylum Mollusca; class Cephalopoda; order Octopoda; family Octopodidae; genus Octopus; species Octopus sinensis. Next base: position 63,837,917 of record NC_043009.1, read on the forward strand.
GATGCTTTGTGGCAATTGTTTTCCAGCTGGGGTCCACTTATGATTTTGATGTTAAAATTTATGCATGATAAACTTCTAGAAGACACAAAATATTTTTACAATTATTTTATACGATTCTTTATAATACCTAATTAGAGATAAACAATAAGGTTTTTTTAAACATCAAATGGTTATGGGAAAAAAAAAACAGGAATTGAAGGGGTCCATAGACAAAAAATTGTTGAGAGCTGCTGTTTTAAGGTTTCAGTGTTTCTTATTTCTTTACTGCCCAAAAGGGGTTACACACAGAGGGGACAAGCAAGGACAGACAAATGCATTAAATCGATTACATCGACCCCAGTGTGTAACTAGTATTTATTTAATTGACCTTGAAAGGATGAAAGGCAAAGTCAACCTCGGCAGAATTTGAACTCAGAATGTAGCGGCAGATGAAAAACTGCTAAGCATTTCACCCAGTGTGCTAACTTTTCTGCCAGCTCGCCGCCTTGTTTCAATGTTTCTCTCATTCTCTCTTTCTCTCTCTCTCTCTCTCTCCTCTCTCTCTCTCTCTCTCTCTCTCTCTCTCTCTCTCTCTCTCTCAGTCTCTCTTTCTCTCTCTCTCCCTCTCTCTTTCTCTGTGTCTCTTTCAATCTCTTTATCTGTATCCATATATTTCTACTCATGCATGCATGTGTTTGCCAAAGCATACTGTTGCCAAGACAGGCCGAATCTCCGGTCTGCCGTGCCAAACCATCAGCGTCCATACAGCCGTGCCCAACTGTCTCATTCCATTCATGAAGACCAAGAAGTATTCTTGCTCATGAGGAAGCTGTGGCAAAGAATATTCTCTAATTGTATGCAGTTGAAATGTTTGAGGACAGAGGTTTTCCTCTCAGGCCAAGCCCTCATCAAGTATCACTCTAAGTTTCAGTTGAAGTGGAAGATAAGT
>NC_043009.1:63846344-63861344 GCF_006345805.1 Octopus sinensis
TACCGTTTTTACATAAGACGCATTGGTTATTATCATCCAAAGTTCACAAAGCCTGAAAATAAGGTGGTAAGGTCATGGTTGGAGCGGCTTTGATTATAGGCTTTCTCAGTGAAACCTGACCTAGTGTTAAACAAGACCAACATGCATACAGCTTATATATCATTTAATCAAACAGAAGTGTTTAGTTGCGACAGAAATAACAGCCTCTGGGTGGTGAGCTGGTAGAAACGTTATAAAGCTACTAAGGTGGCCCTGACTGAGATGGAAAATCAACTTCCCACTGAACAGTTGCCAGTGAGGGGGCTCATTAGTCTAGGGTCCCAATTATGATCTATGAATGTTGTGGTTTGCTGCCAATAAATAAGTGTTGTAGAGCATGTGCACTGATTTGCCCAGGGGTCTTACAGTTTTAGGGTCCCTATTCTGATCTCTGTGTGTTGTGGCTTGCTGTCAATAAATAGATACTTTAGGGCACAATGCATTGATTTGCCCAGGAGGCTATAAAGCTACTAAGATGGTCCTGGTCCTATGACCCCTAAAATTCAGAAAATAAAGTATCAGAAAAAATAAGGCTTTTTCATTCAAGTTTACCCAGGATTAATATTTCATTTTCTTAAACCCCAACAAAAGAATAAAAAACAAGGCTGACCTTAGCTGGATTTGAACTCAGAGTGCAAAGAGATATAACAAATAAATTAACAGTAGTGGCTTGAGTCTGAGGAAGACACTTGTGCAATTTATTCTGGAACAAACTGTTGAGATGATTACCGGCACAGGTGCCAGGAGAGGCTGGAAAAATCACCAACCGATCGTGGCCATTGCCAACCTCCCTTGGCACCTGTGCTGGTGGCATGTAAAAAGCACCCACTACACTCACGGAGTGGTTGGCGTTAGGAAGAGCATCCAGCTGTAGAAACATTGCCAGATCAGACTGGAGCCTGGTGCAGCTTCCTGGCTTCCTAAACCCCAGTCAAACTGTCCAACCCATGCTAGCATGGATAACAGACGTTAAACGATGATGATGATGATGATGATCAAATGTTTGGCCCTACATAAACTCCTTCTCTCTGTCAAATGAAAAGTGCGTGAACAGGTGCACAGGTGAGCTGCATATTAGATGTCAAGGTGACCACAGTGCAACATGAGGTGATGTGTTTTGCTCAATAATACAATGCACTGTCCAGTCCAGGAATTGAACCCATGATCTCACAACTGTTAGTGCAGCACCCTAACTACATCATGTGCCCTCACAAGGGTTATAACAAATGTCATAAAGCATTTTGTCCTAATGATGCTCTAATGATTCAGGGGATTTGCCATCCATCAATAGATTTAAATATTGTTATAGGTGTGGCCATGCTGTTACTGTATAGACCAACCACATGAATGTAGTACCTTTGGTAGCATCAATTTTCCTACATTCAAGCAAGGAAAGGAAGGCCATAGGGACAAAGTCCATGGAGATGAAGGTTATTGGTGCCAAATCTTTCTCCTGACTGACACTATAAAATATGAGCCTTCAGACCCAGTCTCAATGTCAATGGGAACGGTGTCAATGTTTTAACCCGTGTCCTCTACAGACACATCAAAGAACATCTTCCAATGGCGGGAGATTTGTGTTCTGTTATTCAGACTGGTAATCAGACGTATATAGAGTGATGACAAAAGAGAGAGAGAGAGACAAATAGATGGATGGATGCATGGATGGATGGATGGATGGATGGGTGGATGGATGGATAGTTGGATGGATGGATGGGTGGATGGGTGGATGGATGGATGGGTGGATGGGTGGATGGATGGATGGATGGATGGATGGATGGATGGTTGAAGGGATGGATGGATGGACGGAGGGATGGATGGACGGAGGGATGGATGGATGGATGGGTGGATGGATGGAGGGAGGGATGGATGGAGGGAGGGAGGGAGGGATAGATGTATGAAGGGATGGATGGATGGATGGATGGATGGATGGATGAAGGGATGGATGGATGGACGGAGGGATGGATGGATGGATGGATGGATGGATGGAGGGAGGAATGGATGGATGGAGGGAGGGAGGGAGGGAGGGATGGATGAAGGGATGGATGGACGGATAGATAGACAGACGGAGAAGGAGCCAGATAGATAGATAGATAGATAGATAGATAGATAGATAGATAAGTAGACAGCTGCTTATAAACAGAGGAAGAGAGAGAGAAAGATTAAAAGATAAAACAAATATGAATGAAAGAGACGATTTGGTTGGTTGGCAAAGTAATTAGCTGGCATTGATAATATAATGTCAATTACTTCATACCGACTCCTAATTGGTGGAGGCTATGTTTAGTAATGTACTATGGCAGATTGCCAGCTACTATTGATCCATGTATATATATATGTACATATATTTATATATTCATGCATATATGAATATATATTTATGTGTGTGTGCATGTATGTGTGTGTACATATATATACATACATACATACATATATATATACATATATATATACATACATACATACATACATACATACATACATACATATATATATATACATATATATATACATACAAACATACATACTTACATACATACATACATACAAATATACATATATATATAAATATAAGAGTATCTATCTATCATCATATGTACATATATACATACACACACACATATATATATAATATATATATACAAGCATAGATACATATACATAAATATATATATATACACACACATGCACACACATGCACACACACATGCACACACACACACACATGCATGCACATCCGCACACACACGTGCGCACACGCACACACACACATGTATATATAAAGTCCATCCTTGCCCATCCAATCTAGCTTCTTCTTTCATCTTCCCTTGGTGCCCCCTCTTCTAATTCACTGAAAGTACTCCAAGGCTTTTGTAATACTTTTGTATTACAACAGCTCAGTCTTACATGCACTTCTCAATTTAACTTCAGACACTAAGCATGTGTGCATGTGTGTGTGTGTGTGTGGTGATTGCTCCATTGTCGCAGATGATTGCCATGTCTTTGCGCTTCCTCATCAATGGCATTTCTGACTCTCCATCCACGACCTCTCAGGTGACTCTTCAGTCCAACTGTAGATCTAGTTCAATCTGCATACATCATTACCACTCCTCCATTGCCTTAGGATTTTCAGCAGAGGAAATGACAAATGAGGTCACCTTAGAGAGATATCTGTACATCACTGGATTATTGTGACATTTGTTATACATATAATAATAATAATAATAATGAAATTATTGTATACAGTGCTCAGGTGCACCACAACTTGTCAGAAGTGCATATAAAGCATATGCAGTAATGTACAAATGTCTGGGAAGTGAACAGTGTATGAGTCAGATACATGCTTGTGTGTGTATGGAGGGGAGAAAATCAGGTGTAGTGTTGGCGAATCTCAGAAAGCATGGAAGTTTTGAAGGATGCAATGCTCCGACAACTAACAACTGATACCGGCAGTCTGTTCCATGCTTCAGCAACTCTTAGATACTATATGTATATAGTATCTAGATACTACATACATATGTATATAGTATCTAGGGACAGGGTGAAATGGGTAGAGGCACGTGGCTTAGTGGTTAGGGTGTTGGACTCATGATTGTAAAATTGTGGTTTCAATTCTTGGACCAGGCAACGCATCGTGTTCTTGAGTAAAACACTTCATTTCATGTCACTCCAGTCCACTCAGCTGGCAAAAATGAGTTAATCCTGTGATGGACTAGCATCCCGTCCAGGTGGGGAATTTATCCACCATAGAAACTGGGGAACCGGCCCTTATGAGTCGAGTGAGATAAAATAACCAGTCACTACCAGGAACTACAGAATGTCCCACTCCTAGCAGGATGCTGAAACAACAGCCAGGACTCCCTCATTCTCAGTGGCTTTATTGCACGCCCTGACGCCAAGCAAGGTTGGTGTTGGTTCATTACAGTTAGATGCTAATTAACTCGTTGATGAGAGCCTGGCAGAAGCCACTGCTTAGGTCAGAGCAGATATAGGGAAAATAAGGACTAAGAACTGGTACAGCACTCCTCAAAACTCTGGAATTCCCAAACCAGGGACCCCACTATTGGATAAACACATGCATACATATACACACACACATACACACACACATACATACATACATAATTATATATAGACACACACAGGGTCCAGCCGAAATTGCGAGGATGATCCGGTTCTTGACTGAAGATTGAAGGCTTTGAATGTCCAGTCTGTGTTTTTTGTATCATCTTCTAAATGTTTGGCGTTCTTGTCCCAGTTTGTATTTTTTTTACATATACATATATACATATATATATATATATGTACATACAGGTACATGTGTGTGTGTGTAATGTTTAGTTCTTACATGTATTCACATGAGGAAAATGTTTGTTTGTTTTTTTGAATGATGTAACACATGTATTTAATAACAAAACCACTGAAACAGCTGCAGTGAAGTGAACCACAATCCATCTGTTTTTATTTGTATATGTATATATATATATATGTATATATGTAATCATGTATGTATATGTATGTATGTATGTATGTATGTATGTATGTATGTATGTTGTATGTATGTATGTATGTATGTATGTGTGTATGTGTGTGTGTATGTAATTATGTATGTATGTATATATGTATGTATGTATAAGTGTGTGTGTCTTTGTGTCCGTGTTTATCACCCATCACTGCTTGACAACCAGTGTTGGTGTGTTTACATCCCCATAACATAGCAGTTCAGCAAAAGAGAGACCAATAGAAGAAGTACCAGCTTTGAAAAAAAAGAAATAACTACCAGAGTCTCTATTCATTTAATAAAAAAATTCTTCAAAGCGATGCCCCAGCATGGCCACAGTGTAATGACTGAAACAAGTAAAAGGTAAAAGATAAAAACTATCTACTCTTGAAGGACCAACAACTTCCTCCCTTTTCTTGTCCTTAATTGCTTTTATGTCCCACATCAGTGGTTCCCAAAGTGGGCGGTATTCACCCCTTGCCTCCCCCAGGGCTGTGGAACATTCCAAGGGGGTGTCGAAGAAAAGTGGGGCCATGATGGGGCAGCGATTCATGTAACAACAACAAAATAATGGATTCATTAGGTTAAGTTTTATTTGTGAAATGCAGTTGCTTTGAATTTGCTTCAGAAAAGTGTCTATGTTTGTGATGGTTAGTTGGGGGTGGGTGCGCTAGGGATGTTAAGTTAAGTTAAGTTAAGTTAATTTTTGGCTCAAAAAGCAAAAAGCAAGGCCATGTAGGGGGACATAGAGTTACGTACAGGATGGTGTTCATACAAAGAGTTCAGGCCATTTGTGGTCAAGAGAGACTTTGAACCGAGCGGTCGTCGGCATCTTCACCATCTCGTCCGGCAGCTTATTCCATGGATCCGCAACCCAAACAGAGAAAGCCCCTCTCCTTCGATTGAGATGAAATCGTCACAGATAGAGCTTTTCGGAGTGACCCCGCAGCCTACGCTCTGGAGCAGGAGTGAAGAACAGCTCTTTCGAGAAGTAGGCATCAAGGGAGCAGCAGCATGAAAAGACTTGAGAACCACTGTCCCACATGGCTGTCAACTTAAATTGCTGGTTCCTCTGTTGGTTCAACATCAGTCCCCACCTCTCCGACCGATGTTGTCCCCTCATTCAACAGCCCCTCATCACAAGATTCCTAGGTTTCTTTCTTGTCATCAGCAACAATCGCAAGTGTGCTTCCATCATTTCAGGCACGCTTCTCCCTCATGACAACAATTCGATTCTCTCTTCCACTCTTGTCTCACATCTCTGATCCTCACATCACCAAACACACACAAATCTCTCTACTTTTCTGCTTTTTCCCTTCAGTTAAATATACCTGACACCCAGCTCCCCTACAATCCAGCTGCTCATCTTTTCAATTGTCACCTTCCTTTAAGATTTTCCTATTTATAACATATCTGTGTATGTGTGTGTGTGTGTGTGTGTGTGTGTGTGTGTGTGTGTGTGTGTGTAGGTCTTGCCAACAGTCCAACCCATGCCAGCATGGAAAACGGACGTTAAACGATGACGATGATAATGATGATCATGGTGATGATATATATATATATATATATATATATATATATATATAAACATATGTAGGTCCCGGGTTGAGTCGGGGTTAACCACAGTAAATAAGGTACTCAATACATAGCAGAGTAAATTAATTTATTTTTAGAAGGAGCTTCTACAGGACTAGAACTGTTTCATTCAAATGAAATCATCAGGAGGCTTGCTGTCAAAATAAGTTTTGGCATTTATACATTTAGGCAGATTTAATTGCCCATTAAATCTGCCTAAATGTATAAATGCCAAAACTTATTTTGACAGCAAGCTTCCTGATGATTTCATTTGAATGAAACAGTTCTAGTCCTGTAGAAGCTCCTTCTATAAAATAAATATATATATAAACATACGCATATATAATCCATCTATCTATTTATATGTATGTATATGTGTGTGTATTTATGTATTTGTGTATGTACGTGTGTGTATATATATATATGCATATACATATGCATACATATATGTATATATGTATTTATGTATGTATTTATGTATATATGTATGTATGTATGTATGTATGTATGTGCATGAATATATGGATGTATGCATGTATATATGTGTACATATATGTATGTGTATATATATATATATATATATATATATATATATATATACACATATATATTGTGTGTATGTGTGTGTGTCTGTGTGTATTGTAGCTCTCAAACACTCTTCAGTCCGTGCCTGTCAGCTGAATGTCCGGGTCAACTGATAATCTCCTTAAATCCACTCCTAATTTTCCCTTGCTGATTTTATTTGCTCTCATTCTTCTCTTATTTATCCTCTCCACTCTAATTTAGACCAGGAATTTGGCAAATCAATTCCTCACTTTAACAGCTTCGGCATGCTGTGTGCCAACAAAGCCCAGCTTAAAATGTGACAAAATATTTCACCTGTCAGGTAATTTCTTCATTATTTCCTCCTTTCAACAAATCTGTTTACCATCAGACGTTAGCTACCTTTCTACACTCATAATATATCCACCCTCCCCCAGACTTGTATAGCCTTTCCACTGTAGTTGTAATCAACTTATATATTTGATCACGTGGTCTTCAACTGAATTTAACCTAAGAAAAAAATTCTCTCCCCTTTACGGGATCACAAACAGCAAACCACCCCTTTTACTTGGCCATCTTAACACTACAGCCTTGAAATTATCACCACCACCACCAACAACAGCATCATCATCATCATCATCATCATCATCCTTTAATGTCTGTTTTCCATGCTGGTATGGGTTGGACAGTTTGACCTAATGTGGGAAGCTGGGAAGCCACACCAGGTTCCAGTCTGATTTGGCATAGTTTCTAAGGATGAAAAGCAAAGTCGACCTTAGCAGAATTCGAACTCAAAACCTAATGGCAGACAAAATACCACTAAGCATTTCACCCAGCATGCTAACAATTCTGCCAGCTCATCGCTTAATATAATATAATAATGTAATATAATATAATATAATATAATATAATATAATATAATATAATATAATATAATATAATATGATATAATATAATAAATGTGAATGTCAGTGTGTCAGTGTGTCACACTTTTTCAACTTTACTCCTAGAGGCCGTAGCCCAACATATCTTACCATTTTGGAATCAGGCTGATTCCATGAGTAAATTAAAAACAACCCGGGCTGAATCTGGACCCCCACAATCCTGGAATTTTGGATTCCCAAATTTTCATTTCTTTGATGGTTTCTAAGGATGAAACATTCTCAATTTTTTTACCTGATTTTTTGCTACAAATTTCTTTTGTACGATAACAATTTTTATAATCTAAAGGCCAACTCTGTAAGTAAATTAAAAACACTCCATAAAACAATTCCCAGTAATATTGTAGTGGACCTAAATTGCTACCAGAGTACTTAGAAAATGTTATCTAACTCACTATACACCTTTTTTAATCCATATAGTTCCTTAACACTTAATCAGATCAATAGACGTGAATCTAATTAACTAGCTTTTGTTTCTCCAAATGCTAGACATAATCTAATTCCCTATATCCTGTTTCCCCAAGAGCTGCAGATGATCTAATCCGTTATATCCCTTATGAATGTATGTTTGCTTGTATCATTGTCTGTTTATATATATATATTATATATATATATATATATATATATATATATATATATACATGTCTTATATATATATACATGTCTCCATATATGATTGCATGTTTGTATCTGTATACACATGTCTTTGTGCATGTACATCTTGTGTGTGTGTGTGTGTGAATGTCTGAGTTTGGTACCTGAGTGTTTAAGTGTCTGTGTGTATCTGTATGTGTGTAGCTATGTATGTCTTTGTGTGTCTATGTATGAATCTGTGTGTGTATACGTGTTTCAGTGAAAATGTATGTGTATGTATCCGAGGCTTTGTGTGTCCGTATCTGCATATCTATGTATGTGTGTGTGTGTGTGTGTGTGTATGTGTGTGTCTGTGCGTCTGTATCTTTGTATGTCTGTGTCTGTGTGTTGCATGCGAAATTTCTACAAGAAAAAATCAGATGTGGAAGATTTTTTCTCCAAATTTTTTTCTCCAGATGATCTATTTTTCATAAAGAGAGCAAAGATAGCAGACAACCCTAAGCAAAGTGTAAGAAAACCACACCTTTCTTAAAATAAATAAAGAAATATTTCAAGAATGGTTCTTGCAAAGGAAATTACTTACTCACAGACCCAAATACTAAATAAGGGAACTGATTTATTCCAACTTTAAATCTGTGAATCATAATCTGCTGCTACATTGACACAGTATTCTGTTACATTCAATGCACCGCAATCTGTTATTTTAGCCAATATTTTCCTTCAAATTATGTATCTTTACAGAAGTATCTGCTCAAAAAAAAAAAACTACAGCCGTAGTCTGCCATGACGGAGCTGTGATTTGTGGTTCAGATAAGTTATATGTCTTCTCTCATTGGAATCAGATGGGAAAGATAAAGAAGGAAAATTTTTCAATGAAAACATATTTAGCTTATCTTCTTTGTTCGTTTTTGCATTGAGAATTGAATAACAAAAGGAGAAAATAACAAGATACAACTGTCTTCAGTAATATTTAAGCATTCAGGTTGCTCAGAATTAGATGTTTTCCATTTATCTTCTGCTTGTTTCAATCATTAGACTGCAGCCATGTTGGTGTACTACCATCAAGAAGTTTGGTTGAATGAATTGGTCCTGGTACTTCTTTTTAAACCTGGGAAATATTTTATTGGTTGCTTTGCTGAACCACTAGGTTATGGGGACACAAACACACCAACATTGGTTGTCAAGCAGTGGTGGGAGACAAAGGGACACAAAGACACACTCATAAATAAATGTATATATGTGTGTGTGAGAGAGAGAGAGAGAGAGAGAGAGAAAGAGGGAGAGAGAAAAAGAGAGAGTGTGTGTGTGAGAGAGAGAGAGAGAAAGTGTGTGAGAGAGAGAAAAAGAGAGAGTATGTGTGTGTGAGAGAGAGAGAAAAAGAGAGAGTATGTGTGTGTGAGTGTGAGTGTGTGTGTGTGGTGTGTGTGTGTGTGTGTTGTGTACAGTTATATCTTTTACTGGCAAAGAAAGTAAAACATTGGTGAGCGAGCAAACAAAAACCAGTGCTTTACAAAGAAAGTTCTTTGAAATATTTGTTCTGCAGCAAGTTCCAGACACTCCCTTATCTCTTTTGCCATCAGAAATGCAATGAACCAGTGATTGGCTCCATTGGAAATTTATAGTCAATGCTGCTCTATTGTTCCCTGATTGTGATGTAAAATTAATAAAATAAATAACCAGGTGTGAGAGGCAGGGTCTGGCCAGTTTGAATATAAAACAGGTAGAATATTTGGGGCCAGGTATGGCCTGTTTAAATGCTAAAGGATTAACAGTCAATATTTTAAATATAGGTTGTCTTGACTCATAAATAATTAATATAATTAGTGTCTTAATCATTTATTTATCATTTTTAATTACTTATATTCTTGTGTTTAATTCTTATAATAAACCTTGAATTTAATTATGATAACTGACTGTGGTTCAAGAAAGTAAAAGACAAGCTTATCTGATGGTGGCTGAGTGACTATGGAATTATCTGTAATCCTCATATAATGTTTGGTGAAGTAGTACTGTTAGATTGTACTAGTAGAATGTTTACATAGCGTACTTGGGCAGAAGACTATGTCCTAGTAATGCAATGGAGTCAGGGCTGGATTAAGACCCACTGAGACCCTAAGCACTTAAAAGATTTTTGGTGCCACCCATATATATGTAACTCAAAATATAAACAATAATAAACCATAAAATAAATTTATATTTTTCAAAATGAAACAAAAACTAACAAAAAGATGGAGAATAATGTTTATTTTTGTATACTCGCCCCACTTTATCAATATTTGAAAAGTTTTCTCCTGCTTTTTTCTTAATTGCAAAGTCTTTGATCAAATATTTCCTATGACACCCTGAACACTTCAAAATTATATTTCTGATCATATCAACTACTTTGAATATTATTTCAGCAAGTTTAAAGTGATTTCTTTCTTGCCATAAACCATTTTGCATTTTTGTGGGGCCCCACTTCTCTTGAAGCCCTAAACACATGCTTATTTTGCTTAACCCTTTTGTTACCATACTTCTGTTGAGATGCTCTGTGTTTCTTTCAATTAATTTTAAATATAACAAAGAATTTAGTAAAATAACTTGGTTATCATTAAGTTAGTGTTAGGAACACAAATTGTGACTAAGGTTTGGTGGAAGATTTTAATTCAGAACTTATGAAAACAAGACATTTGTATTACAGAGCCAGAAGCAGTTTCAGCCGGGCTGGTATCGAAATGGTTAATGGTTAATCCAGCACTGAATGGAATTGGTCTCACTAACTCTTATACTAGAAAAGGATTCAGCCAATGTGGAAACATTATTATTGTTGTTGTTTTTGTTGAGACAATATAGGATAGACGAAGGCTGCGAGCTGGCAGAAACATTAGCACGGTGGGTGAAATGCTTAGTGGTATTTCATCTGTCCTTACATTCTGAGTTCAAATTCTGCTGAGGTCGACTTTGCCTTTCATCCTTTTGGTGTCAATAAATACAGTAAGTGTTACATGCTGGGATCGATCTAATTGACTGACCCCTCCCCCAAAATTTCGGGCCTTGTACCTAGAGTAGAAAAGAATATAGAATAGATGTGAATGTGTGTGGCCTAGTGGTTAGAATATCATACTCATAATCACTAGATTATCATGGGTTCAATTCCTAGACTGGGCAGCACATTTTGTTCTTGAGCAAAACACTTCTTTTTTCCTGTTGCTCCAGTCCACTCAGCTGTAAATGGACAACCCTGTCCTGTGATGGAACAGTTTTCCGATCAGAAAGAATATTGGCCTGCTTGCGTAATCAGCAGGGTGGCATCATTAGAAAGCTAAAAACAAAAACAAAAAATTATCCAAAGGGCATTGTGACCAGCGATGTATAACAACATCCAAGAGTCTGATCAATACCATGTTATAGAATAGAGAGCTGAACAGAGTAGAGAATGCAGTGGTTTTTGAGAGCATCTGGTAATGAGGTTGGGAGGAATAGAATGGATAATGGAGTTGAGTTATTTGTAAGAACGTAAGACAATCAAACAGACATCTGTGGGGGGGGGGGTTAAAGAAAATCTAACAACACAATGGGCATGAATGAAAGAAGTGGCAGGAAGGTATGGAGGTGTGGGGTAGATGAGTGAGGAATGTAGGGGGTGGTGGGTGGGGAGGGGGAAAGGAATAGCAGAGAGCGTGGGGGGGGTGTACAGATGTGGTGATATGGGAATGGGGCAGTGGGGCTGGGGGTGGAGGGGGGGACGTTGAGGTTAGTGGACTAAGGAGAACACCCGGTGTTATTTATGTTTAAATACTAATTAATGTGACAATACTACTGGCACTGAATTCCAGCTATGACCACCACCACCACCACCAACACCACCGCTAACACCAACAACAACAAAACCACTACCACCACTACCGCCCCCACTAATAACAACAACAACAATAACACCCTAACCCTAACCCTATCACCACTACCGCCCCCACTAACAACAACAACAACGACAATAACACCCTAACCCTAACCCTATCACCACCACCACCAACAACAACAATAACACCCTAACCCTATCACCACCACCAACAACAACAACAACACTATGGACAACAACACCACCACTACCGCCCCCACTAACAACAACAACGACAATAACACCCTAACCCTATCACTACCACCAACAACAACAACACCACCATCAACAACACCACCACTACCAACAACAACACTAACACCATCACCACCACCTTGACCATCCCCCCACCACCCCACTAACAACAACAACAACAACAACGACAATAACATCCTAAACCCCTCCCCGAACCCTATCACCACCGCCACCACCACCACCACCACCACCGCTCCATTAGCAACACAGAAAGTAAACAGAAAGTTATTTTCAGAACAGAAGAGTAATTTATATTTAGAATGTTCCACTTGAAGAAATGGTTGAAGGTTTTAAGAGGACACGACTTAGGCAAAAGCAGTCGTAGGAACAATGATTTATGGTTTAGACATCTCTGGGATGTCTTGGGAAAACAATGAATGTTTTGTTGTGCTGATGTTGTTGCTGTTGTTGTTGTTGTTGTTGTGTCTTAGCTGCTTAGTGTGAAATATTTAGTGTTTGAGGAAATTGACAGGTGAGTTTACCTGGAGAGAGAGAGAGAAAGAGAGAGAGTGTGTGTGTGTGTGTGTGTGTCATAGAGAGAAAGAGTAAGAGACAAAAAGAGGTAATTAATTGAGGATGGAAGGTCTTTTTAATTGTGCTGCGTAAAAGGTTTATCAGAAAATTAGCAATCTATAAATTACAGCAAATGCATGTATACACACACACACATATGTAATGGTGTGTGTCTGTAAGCATATATCTATGTGTGTATATATATATATATATATGTGTGTGTGCGTGTGTGTATTAGAAGGTTTGGAGATGATGTACATGTATTATATATTAGAAGAAATAAGGTACTCAGAAATCCAGATGGTTTTATATTTACAGATATTTATTAATATGTCACATGATTTTATAAATTTATAAAAACATGTGACATATTAATAGGTATCTGTAAATATGAAACCATCTAGATTTCTGAGTACCAACCGATCGTGGCCATTGCCAGCATACACTGGCACCTAAAAAGCACCATCCATATGTGGCCAATGCCAGCACCGCCTTGACTGGCTTCTGTGCCGGTAGCACGTAAAAAGCACCAACCGATCGTGGCCATTGCCAACCTTCCCTGGCACCTGTACCGGTGGCACGTACATGGAGTGGTTGGTGTTAGGAAGGGCATTCAGCTGTAGAAACACTGCCAGATCAGACTGGAGCCTGGTGCAACCTCCTGGCCGCCCAGATCCCAGTCGAGCCGTCCAACCCATGGAAAACGGACGTTAAACGATGATGATGATGATGATGATAGCGCTGCCTTGATGGGCTTCTGTGCCGGTGGCACGTACAAAGCACCCACTATACTCACGGAGTGGTTGGCGTTAAGAAGGGCATCCAGCTGGCCTGGAAAACGGACATTAAACAACGATGATGATGATGATGATATATATATATATACACATACACACACATGCCAGGCTTCCACACGGTTTCCCTTTATGAAATTCATTCACAGGCATTGGGTGAACAGGGGCTTCACTTGAAGGTACTTACACCAAGTGCTATGTTGTGGGACTGAACCTGAAACCATGTGGTTGGAAAAGCAAGCATCTTAATCACACAGCCACAGCCGTGTCTGTCTCTTAGGCATTTTTAGTCCGAGTTGCACCCACTCCTATTCAGGTTTGACCGCAGCCAATTTCTTCCTGAAGACAGCAAGACAGCCAGAATGCAGGAGTGAGAGCAAGAGAAGAATTGATTCCAATAAGGGACTGGTACTTTATTTATTGACCACCACCGTCCTAAAAAAAAAGGATGAGGGACAAAATTGACCGTGGTAGAATTTGAATTCACAGTGTAGAGATCCAGAATGTTTATTCGCAAAGCAATCCATGTGATGCTTAATAACTTCACCAGTTGGCAGCCTGATTCAAATGCATGCATATATATTTATGTATATATTCAAATGTATGCATATATATTTATGTATATATATATATCATCATCATCATCATCATCATCGTTTAGCGTCCGTTTTCCATGCTAGCATGGGTTGGACGGTTTAACTGGGGTCTGTGAAGCCAGAAGGCTTCATCAGGCCCAGTCAAATCTGGCAGTGTTTCTACGGCTGGATGCCCTTCCTAACGCCAACCACTCCGTGAGTGTAGTGGGTGCTTTTTATGTGCCACCCGCACAGGTGCCAGACAGAGCTGGCAAACAGCCACGAACGGATGGTGCTTTTTATGTGCCACCGGCACGAGGGCCAGGCAAGGCTGGCAACGGACACGAACGGATGGTGCTTTTTACGTGCCATGCTTTTTATATATATATATATATATATATATATATATATATATATATATATATATATATATATATATATATATATATATATATATACACACATATATATGTGTGTGTGTGTGTGTGTGGAGGCGCGTGGCTTAGTGGTTAGGGTGTTGAACTCATGATTGTAAGATTATGGTTTCGATTCCTGGACCGGATGACGCGTTGTGCTCTTGAGCAAAACACTTCATTTCACGTCGCTCCAGTCCACTCAGCTGGCAAAAATGAGTAACGCTGTGATGGACTGGCGTCTCGTCCGACTGGGGAACACATATGCCATAGAAACCGGGAAACCGGGCCCATGAGCCTGGCTAGGCTTTAAAAAGGGCGCATTTATTTATTAATATATATATATACACACACACACATATATATATTATATATATATG
>NC_043009.1:63866344-63868844 GCF_006345805.1 Octopus sinensis
GAACCCAAGCCAGCATGGACAAATGATGATGATAATGATGATGATGATGATGATAATGATGATGATGATAATGATGATGATGATGATGATGATTATGATATATATATATATTATGTAGGTATGGTAAAATCCAAGCTGTGTCCTCTTGAAGTACATCTGCTTCTTCCAGTATTGTAATCCAGTATGCTGTTGTTGTTATTGTTGTACTGATGTGGGGTACATATTAGAGTTGAAAATTCTGGATATATTGATTGCAGAGTTATTATATAACAAAACAGGAAAATAGGAAGCTAAAAATTTTTGAAATCAATATTATCATCATCATCATCATCATCGTCATCGTCATCATCATCATTATTATGAAGGTGGTTAGCTGGCAGAATATTTACTCTGCTGGGCAAAATGCTTAGTAACATTTATAAATTCAAATTCTGTCAAGGTGAACTATACCACAAAAAATTTTCCAACTTCCTGTTTTGTTTTATATGTAATTCCATAATTCTCCATTTTCTTTCTTTCATTATATATATATATATATATATATATATATATATATAAATATATAAATATATATATAGGTATACACATACATATATAAGTTAAAACACCTTACTATGTTATAATAACCTATTCTGACAGCACTAAGTGACCGACCAATTATCTTGTGGAGATGAAATGATACCATAAAAAACATCAGATAAGTATTTGTGGTATCTAATTAGCTGAAATAGATATCCGAGTGGCTCGGCCCTGTAATTAATAACATGGGAGTTTGGCAAGCAACGGGTGCATGGTTCGAATTCCATCAGTGGAATCGGAGTTTTTAATCAGAGATTTCAATGTCTAACATGAAAGTGTGTATTACTCACCATATCACTGTTTCCCTCAGGATCTTTCATTTTTAACTTTGGAATATTCATCACCATTGAAACTGTGTATGTATTTCAACCAACTGGAAATAAAATGTTTGGATGGGCATCAGTAAACATGTTTAACAAAGCGGAACATGATAAAAACAATAACTAGAGAAACAACAGCAGCAGCAACTAGCAATAACCAAGCCTCGGATTTACCGCATTGGCCATGGTACCACCTCAGAACTAGAGAAACAACAGCAGCAACAGAGACCATTGTCTCTTGCAACCGGTCACTTAGTAGCCTCTTACAATATCTCAAATATATTGCTTCTCTGGCCATTAACTCTGGCCATCGATAACTGACAGGTGACTTGGTAAAAAACCCACAAGACCCTTTACCATCTTAGCAACAACAACTTTGCAACCCTTTTTTTGAATTTGATATTTTACCACTTGTGAATCATCATCATCATCATCATTGTCATCGTCGTCATCATCGTTTAATGTCCGCTTTCCATGCTGGCATGGGTTGGATGGTTTGACTGAGGACTGGCAAGCTAGGAGGCTGCACCAGGCTCCAGTTTGATCTACAGCTGGATGCCCTTCCTAATGCCAACCACTCTGAGAGTGTAGTGGGTGCTTTTTACATGCCACCAGCATGAGAGCCAGTCAGGCAGCACTGGCAACGATAACACTTGAATGGTGCTTTTTATGTGCCACCAGCATGGAACCAGTCAGGTGGCACTGGCATTGACCATGCTCGAGTGATGCTTTTTAAGTGCCACCAGCACAGGTGCCAATCAGGCATTACTGTCATCAGTCATGACAATGACTTCCCTTGACTCAACAGGTCTTCACAAATGCAGTTTATTTCCCAATGATTGAAGGGTGCTCTTAAATGGGCCGGTTATGCTGCGCTGGCATAGGCTACGGTTACGGCCTCACTTGCCTTGCCAGGTCTTCTCAAGCACAGCATATCTCCAAAGGTCATGCTTCACCACCTCGTGTATGTGTGTGTATATGTTTGTGTGTCTATGTCTGTCCCAACCACTATCACTTGACAACCAACGTTGGTGTGTTTACATCCCCATAACTTAGCCGGTCGGCAAAAGATAGAGCATCCAATACTTTCAGAAACAATTTCTCACACTCAACATTGCTAAAGCATGGACTAAACTCCCTGCATCTATTGTTGATTTTCAGAACATTGCATCCTTCCAAAATTCTATGCTTCATGATATTAACCAACACTACTCCTGACACAACTATGCATCCTTATTCTTTACGATTCTTTTAAGATTCACTTTCCTCTATTTTCATGGTTTGTTCTGTATATTACACATGTACTTTTAGCCTTCATTGCTAATATGTCTGCCTTTTGACTCTTCTTTTAAACTTTACCAACGAGTTATAGTATGCCTGAGCATGGTGTACAATAAACTCATTGTTATTTTTATTATTTTTAAGTCCAGGGAAG
The DNA here is from genome assembly GCF_006345805.1 of Octopus sinensis. Lineage (NCBI taxonomy): Eukaryota > Metazoa > Mollusca > Cephalopoda > Octopoda > Octopodidae > Octopus > Octopus sinensis. The sequence continues at coordinate 63,868,679 of NC_043009.1, forward strand.
ATGTGAAAGGAAAATTGTGAGATCGGATATCGAGATGCTGGGCCTCACAGAAATGGGATGTGTTGCAACTATAGACCTATCCAACCTACACACACACACATATATATACATATATGTGTGTATGTATGTATGTATGTATGTATGTATGTATCTGTGTATGCCTGTA
>NC_043009.1:63871344-63878844 GCF_006345805.1 Octopus sinensis
CTATTCAACAAACCTGACAGTAGAATGGCAGAAATTTAAAGAGGGTGGAGTAGATTGATGTGCAGGAGATACCTTGGTAAGGTAACTGACAGGAAGAGAGAGAAAGAGAGAAAGAGAGAGAGAGAGGTGTTACAAGAGCGAAGAAAGCAGAACACAAGTGTTGTGATGACGGAAATGTAATTTAAATTGGTTTAGTGACATTCGTGTGGATATGAGGAATGAGAAATATCTGCAGAAAAGATTAAGGAACGAAAGGGGCCAGGGTGGAGGAGGGGGGTGAAATGAATCATTATAGAGTTCGGCAAAGGCAGAACTAGGACAAATTAGTGAAGAGAGATTAAGTTAAGGTGGATAAGGGATTAAAGGGTCATTGATTATTAATTAGCAAGGAATTGGAAAATTTTTAAAAGGTTTCCAAAGAGGGAGAAATCAGGAATAAAGCTAGAAGGAGTTGAGGGAACATTTTGGTAACTTCTATCATAAATTTGATTCCTTGTACGTGTCTGCAGGGTAGATTGTTGTGTATTGAGTATTTCTCACAAATACCCCTTTTCCACCCACCCAGAATGTACTGGTGGGTGGGTGAGAGGTTAAGAAGTCCCTTTTGAAACTACATGGTTTTGAGTTCTGACTCACTGTGTGGCACCTTGGACAAGTGCCATCTACTATAGCCTCAGACAAGCCAATGCCTTGTGAATGAATTTGGTAGATGGAAATTCTGTGGCAGATCATCACGCTTGTATATATATATATAGGAGTGGCTGTGTGGTAAGTAGCTTGCTTACCAACCACATGGTTCCGGGTTCAGTCCCACTGCGTGGCACCTTGGGTAAGTGTCTTCTACTATACCCTCGGGCCGACCAAAGCCTTGTGAGTGGATTTGGTAGATGGAAACTGGGAAAAGCCCATTGTATATATGTATATGTGTATATATATGTGTGTGTGTGTGTATGTTTGTGTGTCTGTATTTGTCCCACCAACATCGCTTGACAACCAATGCTGGTGTGTTTACTTCCCTGTAACTTAGCAGTTTGACAAAAGCAACTGAGAGAATTAGTACTAGGCTTACGATGAATAAGTCCTAGGGGTCGATTTGCTCGACTAAAGGTGGTACTCCAGCATGGCCACTGCCAAATGACTGAAACAAATAAAAGAATATATATTAAAAATGGGGAAGGCCAGTTTATGGGATTACCTTGGGTTTCCCGTCCATAAAGGGTTTAGCTTTATGGCGTATCATAAGATCCCAAAACCCTGTTGACCCATGACTTCTTAAAAATATTGGTCATGGGCCAACAGGTCTTTGGGATCTGACAATATGCCATAAAACTAAACCCTATATGGACGGGAGACCCAAAGTAGTCCCTTAAATCGGCCTTCCCCATTTTTAATATATACTGCTCTACATCTTAGAGTGTGCTTCTTCTTTCGGATTTGTTTTTTACAAACAATATATATATATATATATATGTGCATATATATATATATATATATATATATATGTGTGTGTGTGTGTGTGTGTGTGTATGTGTGTGTGTGTGTGTGTGTGTATGTGTGTGTGTGTGAATATATATATAATGAACTCTTCTGCCGTTAGACGACGCATGAGAGTTCGACAATTTCTTACCAAACAACCACACAACATGATTTGTTTTTAGTGATCAAATGTTTGTGTAGACATAAGCTCACTCTCTCCATCAGATTGACTTTACCTGTACAGGTGCAACTGGGTGCCCACATGTCAGATGAGAAAATGATTACAGGGCAATGTGAAATGAAATGCTTTGCTCAAGAACATGATGCAACACCCGGTCTGGGAATCGAACCCACGATCTTGCAATCATGAGTGCAACACCTTAACCACTTAGCCATGCACCTTCATATGGATATATTATATATGTCCATACTTAAGTACCTCTCCTCCGTTGCATTCATGAGCAAACACATTTTTTGTTCTGATTACTTTTAACGAGTGACTTGCACTGAACCAGCCTCTCTCATACATTAATATTTCATAAATATGTTGGTTAAAACTATATAATTAAGATATTAGCTTCACTCTATAAATTTTAGCAGCTGTCACACCATAATCTGAGTTCTTAATATCATGGATATTTAAACAAGAAGATATAATTATAGCTTGGAAGTTCTGCATAGCGCTTGGTCAGTCTACTGTCGGTAAAACAGATATAAGTAAGACTTCTTGCTGAACAGATTATGATATTATTTGGATTAATTTTACTTAAAGGAAAATAAATCTTGCAGAGATGATAATCCTCTAAGTAGTTCAGATACAACAGTACTTCTTAATAGGGCAATAATTCCTTCCTGTTTAATCTGAAGAACTGGTAAAGTGTCTGTATAGATTTTCAGATGTTTTGAGGCTGAGAGCAGAATAATTGGTGGAGGTGGGCGTGGTTTGGTATAAAATATTAATTGTTAGAGGATTATTGTTGAAGAGAGAACATAGTTATGGAGGGAGTTCCAGAGATAGGGACCACTGGGGGTGGGGGAAGGAGTGTAATGGTATCCAGGACAGGGGTTGCAATGAATGAAACATTTTGAGGAAATGAGGTGAGAGAATATAGGAAAGATGGAATGGGATGAGATGTGATGAAAGTAGGTCAAACATAACAAAATGCTTGTGAGAGAAAGTTTGGATCTCATAGATACAAAGTATTGGGTGAAAATGGGGAGTTGGGTGTACTTTTGTAGACGGGTTTAGTAGAAAACAGAATGCACACACACTCACACACACACATTCAAATGACTATTCGCACCAATTTATATACACATACAAACACACATATACAAACATATATCAGCCCATTTGTTTCTCTTCTGGTCATTTCAACATGCAGTAACAGTAACAGTTTAATTGAAACACACTTCTTCTTTTTCCTCTATTTTTCTATCCTTTCTGAAGAAGAGCATAGGCTCAAAACATTAACAACTTCTTCCAATTTTCCTGAGCACAAAAACCTAATACACCTCTTTGTTGTTTTTTTACTTCATCTTCATGTTTTTTTATATTTTTGTACCATATATATACATATATATAGTAGTATAATATAAACAAAAAATATAAAGAATTGAATGGAAACATCTATACAGACTACTAGGACTTCATGATGTGTATAGTATTGGTATCTTTTAAACACTAATTCTAATGCAAGGAGACCAATTCCAGTAAATTCACATACATAGATAAATCAGATAAAGCCAGGATGTAAGACATCTCTGGAAAGAGCAATCACTTTCTTTACAAAACCTCATAGATATATATATATGGTGGGATGATGATGTGAGGAGGAGGATAGATGTATGCATGTATTTACGCACATATGCATTCAAGTATACTTTAAGCCCTAGAATTTCTGTAAGTGTAAATGCATGACAATGCCGGCCAACTCTCTTAAGACTTCCTCAAGTATACTTCTGTGAATTCAAATGTTTATTTTGTCAATGAACGCCATTAAATAAATGTTAGTTTTACTTTACAGTTTTAAAAAGTAAGACACAACGACATAGTGAAGCTGCTTTGTATTCCTCTCGGAAACCCAGTCTAGTATTCTAATATAACATTCTGATATTGACTTAGTAATATCAAATGACTACAGTGTTGCTCAAAGGTGAGATGGAAACTAACAAATTACACCAAATAAGACTTTGAACTAAAAATGTTATGTGTCACAATTGTGGCTGCGTTGGTGCCATGGGGAGCTGGTAAATGGAGACGTATTTTGTTGGTTGTGTGAATCATAACTGAAGCATGCTCGCAAACATTGAACTGAAATATTTATTGCTGAACATAAAAATATTGAGTGTTGGCTATTTATAATGAACAACATAAATATTTGTCGACTGGGAAAGAAACAAACAGCTCTGAAATTATAGAAAGTTGTCCGTGTGGCAATGTGGTTGGCCCAAAAATATACCAAGTCAAACACACAAATGGCAACAGAGGTCTTTGTAATGGATAAAAGAGTCGAGTCCTTGCAATATTATATTTTCAAATGAGCCATTAGCCAGTCTATTTACAAAGGGGTCAGTCAGATTATTTAGAAGGCATTTTCAGTTCTCCACAAGTATTCCACAGTTTTAGAAAGATGAAATTTCCTCAGTGGATAAAGTGTTTAAAGGTCTCTTTGGTTTGCATTACTGTGTGAGCACTTGATGCTATGTTGTCTAAGAAAGAGTAACGAACAGTAATTTTATACACATTGAAATTTTTTATGTACGTCTGCTGAGAAAGTGTTCTCTAAATAGAGACAAAATGGTTCTGATTTTCCTGGAAGCCTCCCAGCTGATCGGAGAGTTGACCCACGAAATATTCCTTGGCTGTCTGCCCTTGGCCACCAAACCTTGGCTGTCAAGCCATCGACTCCAGTGTTTCACTGGTACTCATTTTAGCAATCCCAAAAGGATGAAAGGCAAAGTCGACCTCAGTGGAATTTAAACACAGAACATAGCGAGAGGCAAAATACCACAAAGCATTTCGTCCAGCGTGCTAATGGCTCTGCCAGCTTGCCACCTTAATAATAATAATAATAATAATAATAATAATCATTTAACATCCGTTTTCCATGCTGGCATGGGTTGGATGGTTTGACTGAGGTCTGGAGAGCCAGCGGCTGCACCAGGCTCCAATCTGATCTGGCAATGTTTCTACAGCTGGGTGCCCAATAATAATAATGCTTTCTACTAAAGGCACAAGGCCTGAAATTTCGTAAGAGGGGGACTAGTCTATTACATCGACCCCCAGCGTTTCACTGGTACTTATTTTATCAAACCCAAAAGGATGAAAGGAAAAGTCGACCTTGGTGGAATTTGAACTCAGAATGTAAAGAAATGCCATTAAGCATTTCGCCTACCATGCTAACGATTCTGCCAGCTCCACTGCCTCATATAGTAATAATATTAATAATAATGCTTTCTATTATAGGCATGAGGCCTGACATTTTAGGGAAGGAGTTAGTCAATTACATTGACCCCCAGTACATTGAGCCCGAAAGGATGAAAGGCAAATCTGACTTGGCAGGATTGGAACTCAGAACATAAAAACAGACAAAATGCTGCTAAGCATTTTGCCCATCATGCTAACGATTCTGCTAGTTCACTGCCTTAAGTTGATGATGATGATGATGATGATGATGATGATGATGACGACGACAATGATGGTGATGGTGATGGTGATGATGATGATGATGATGATGATGATGATGATGATGATGATGGTGATGATGATGATGATGATGCTGATGCTGATGGTGATGGTGATGATGATGATGATGATGATGATGATGATGATGATAATGATAATGATGATGATGATGCTGATGAATTGGAAGTTATCAATAAAGAAAAGAAGGAATATATTATTGATCTATAATTTTAGTTAAACCCCAAAGAATAAAAGAAAAATCGATTTTCCATTGGAATTTCTGAATAAGTAACGTTCATTCGTTTATAAGAGGAACCCAACGCCACCAGTAATACCACCACCCTTCACTAAATAAATACTAAAATCTAAAAATTGGTGCATATGTCCTGAAATTCAGATTGAAAATAGATTCAGTGATTGGAACGAGACTAGAAAAGGATTTTGAGAAGTTTTGCTTTGGGCAGAATTCATTACAGGAAGCAATAAATGGTAAGCATGTTTTTATTTGTAGAAAGAGAGAGAGAGAGAGGGAGAGAGAGGAGAGAGAGAGAGAGAGAGAGGAGAGAGAGAGGGAGATCAGACACAGAAGAATACCATTGAATAGGAACTTGCAGTAAATTTCCATTAGTGTTTGTGGTTCCAGTGAATATTAATAAACCATAAGAACCATATATTTTAATTTGCAACAATGTTACCGAAATAGTTACGGGTAAAAGAATGCAAGGCAGGCGTCCATGAACCAAAGTGTCGTTGTCCTTATCATCGCAGCCACCAACACCACCACTGCAACCATTGCTACCATCATCGTCGTCATTGTCGTGATCATCATCATCCTCATCATCATCATCATCACGATCATCGTCATCATCATTGTCGCCACCATCGTCATCGTTGTCATCATCATCATTGTCGTCGTCATCATCATTATCATTGTCATGATCATGATCATCATCATCATAATCATCATCATCATCATCATCATTGTCGTCGTTATCATTGTCATCGTCGTCATTATCATCATCGTCACCATCATCATCATCATCGTCACCATCATTGTCATCATCATAGTCGTCATTGTTGCTGTCATTGTCATCATCATCATCATCATCATCACCACCACTGCCATCATCATCAGCAGCACCATCACCATCACCATTATCATCATCATCATCATCGTCATCATCATCACCACCACTATTGTTGTCGTTGTTGTCATCATTATCATTATTATCATCATCGTCGTCATCATCATCATTATCTCGTAAGGTTCACTTTTCCATGCTTACAGGGGTCAGATGGAATTTGTTGAGGCAACTGGAGATAAGGTCAGACAAATGTCATGCTGATGATGCCTATCAAGGCAGAAACATATCCCCAGCTGTCCTCATATCTCCAGACTATAAACCTGTCCCCTTTCCTTAATGGCATATCAATCTTTGATTCTTGATATTATCTCTCCTCCTCCTCCTCATAAAGAGCTGCTTCTAACCCTTTAGCATTTAAACTGGCCATATCCGGCCCAGATATACAATCTGTTTTATGTTCAAACTGGCCAGATCTGACTTCTCACACCAACCCTACAATGTCATTCTAAAATTTACAATCACATCACTGAAATCTCATTGCTATGAGATAATGCATGATTAATTCAAAAGCGCTATACTGGCACTTGTGCCCGTGCTAGTAGGGTGCCAAGAGCGCCATCTGAGCGTTATCGTTGCCAGAGCGACTAACTGGTTTCCATGTCGGTGGCACGTAAAAGGCACCATTCGAGCGTGATCATTACCAGCGTCGCCTTACTGGCACATGTGCAAAAAGATTCAAGCGAGGTCGTTGCCAGTACCACCTGACTGGCCCCGCGCCGGTGGCACGTAAAAAGGACCCACTACACTCTCGGAGTGGTTGGCGTTAGGAAGGGCATCAAGCCGTAGAAACTCTGCCAGATCAAGATTGGAGCCTGGTGCAGCCATCTGGTTCGCCAGACCTCAGTCAAACTGTCCAACTCATGCTAGTATGGAAAGCGGACGCTAAATGATGATGATGATGATGAGAATGATGAATTTGACAGAGTAATCTCAATGACAAAGGCTTAAGCTGACCATTGATAAATGATACATCCTCTAATCACAGAGATAAGCTTAATAAATCAAGAATCCATGTTGTCTGGTATTTGATATACCTGTATTTTTCTCTGGTCACTCTGTATCATTTCTCTTCATTTTTGTTTAATATATAAGTCGTTTGGCAGCAATGTCTATTGGCTTATTAATCTTAATTAATCTCTATTTACACACCTAAGTTTGGTTATTCCTTACGTGATTATTATTTTCCAGTTC
>NC_043009.1:63883844-63898844 GCF_006345805.1 Octopus sinensis
CAGAAATAATTTATAGAGAAACATTTTTAGTGACTGTTCCATGTTCTTTGTATACAGGAAACCATACTACATGATGCTGCAGAGACACAGAAGATTGGTTTTTGTTTTGTGTGTTTGTTTTTAATAATAATTTGGACTGGTGGAAGTGTCGGTCCTCTTTGCCTTTGCAAAATGCAGCAGAGATTGATTGAAGCCAACATGGTTAATGTTCTTGAGTGGTTGTGTGGTAAGTAGCTTGCTTACCAACCACATGGTTCTGGGTTCCGTCCTACTGCGTGGCACCTTCGGCAGGTGTCTTCTACTATAGCCTCAGGCCGACCAAACCCTTGTGAGTGGATTTGGTAGACAGAAACTGAAAGAAGCTCATCAAATATGTGTGTGTGTGTGTGTGTGGTGTGTGTGTGTGTGTGGTGTGTGTGCGTGCGTGCGTGTGTGTGTGTGTGTATAAGTTTGTGTGTGTGTGTGTGTGTGTATAAGTTTGTGTGTCTGTGTTTGTCCCCCCAATATCGCTTGACAACTGATGCTGGAGTGTTTACATCCTTGTAACTTAGCAGTTCAGCAAAAGAGATCAATAGAATAAGTACTAGGCTTACACAGAAAAAATCCTAGGATCGATTTGCTCGACTAAAGGCAGTGCTCCATCATGGCCTCAGTCAAATGACTGAAACAAGTAAAAGAGTAAAAGAGTAAAGAGTATAAAACATGGGCAGCAGGAAAGAAATTTCAGGGAAACCAAGTTTTCTGAGAAGAGAAGAGACTAAAAGAGTGGCAGTTGGTGCAGCGTTCGGAGGAGGACCAAAGTAAATGTGAATTGGGGAGACATGAGGGAGTTGGGACTATTTCAGTGGTTGGAATGACATGAGTGGGTGCAGCTGTTTGGATGCTGGCAAACTGGGATGGCTGGCTGGACATGGGACCCTGGTTTGGTTACAGTACTTTATGACACTGGAAGCAAACACATACACACACACGCACGCGCACACACACACACACACACACACACACACACACACACACACACACACACACACACACACACACACACACACAGGGGCATGTGTAGACATGCAGAAATATACACATACAGGTAGAGTGAGAGAAAGATAGAGTTCGGGGGTGGCAGAGAGATTACATTCTATTAGTTGGACACAATTGATATTAAAACCTTTCCTCTCTTCAGACAGGAAGATAAATGTTCTCACACTCATAAACAGTGAGAGAGAGGCAGGAGAGAGAGAGGAAGGGAGAGGAAGAGGGAAAGATAGGGAGAGAGGGGGAGAGAGAGAGAGAAAGAGGGAGAGATAGGGAGAGAGGGGTTAGCAGAGAATGAAAGAAACATTAAAATGTCAGATGTCAAATAGGCCATCATCAAATCAATGATACAAAATGGGTGGCACCAAAACAGCTGTGCCAGAACATCTCATACCCTGAAATGATACAAGACCAGCAGACTCAAAGGAAGCAAACTTAACCCTTTCATTCCTGTATTTCTGTTGAGATGCTCTGTGTTTCTTTCAATTACTTTAAATATAACAAAGAATTTAGTAAAACAACTTAGTTATCATTCAGCTAGTGTTAAGAACATAAATTGTGACTAAGGCTTGGTGGAAGATTTTATTTCAGAACTTTTGAAAACAAGACATTTGTACTACAGAGCCAGAGGCAGTTTCAGCTGGGTTGGTAACAAAAGGGTTAAGAATGGTTTCTCTATTATATATTTTAACCCTTTTGTTACCATTATTTCTGTTGAGATGCTCTATGTTTCTTTCAATTAATTTCAAATATAACAAATAATTTAGTAAAATAACTTAGTTATCATTAAGCTAGTGTTGGGAAAATAAGTTGTGACTAAAGTTTGGTGGAAGATTCTAATTCAAAACTTATGAAAACAAGACATTTGTAATCAGAGCCAGAGTTGGTTTCAGCCGGGTTGGTATCGAAAGGGTTAAAATAACTGGCACTCCATCAGTTAAGACAGCGAAGTTTCTAATTGATCCGCCTTAATTTATAATTAAATATTATTAGAAACTGTATTAAAAAATCGTTAATGTATTTTGTGGATTGTAGAAATACAACCAGTTTATTGCAGATAAATTTTAACAACAAAATCTTATATGGACCCTTAAGGGTCGTGTGAGCCCTGGTAGAGAACCTTTGGTCTGAAATAAAACATCTAAAACCAAGAAATGTTTGGAACTTACTTGAATCAATAAACTTGATACTGTTTCCACAGTACTCCGGTAGAACTACAAGAGTTTTGGTTGCTATAGCGACAAGGAGTTTATTTCCAACTCACTCGAGATGCTGTGATCAATAATCTGAAATAAAAAGATAGATTAGCAAGTGTTTAAAGTTGAATTGAAAATGTGAATAAAAACAAATGAGATTAACTCAAGTGATTATGTAGGATTAATCGGAGATTTGTGTCAAATGACTTTAAACAAGTTTGTTTTGTTTGTGTAGTTGTTTATCAGCTTGTCTTGTTGGCTTTCTCTAATCTAAAAGGGATTAAGAAGGGGTCAGATGCTTAATGTTTTTAATTTGAATTGATCTTAACATAAAGCCACCTGGTTTTCTTATTTTCCATTGTTTTGTCTCTAAATACACAGAAAAACACTTCATTAGTGTGCGTATGTGCTTGTATGGGTTTATGACTAGGTTTGTGTCTGTTTATGACTGTTTGTGTCTGTGTGTGTGTGGCTGTGTGTGTGTGTGTGTGTGTGTGTGTGGCTGTGTGATTGTGTACACATCGTGGGGGTTGCGTGTTAATATGTCGGTGTGACTGTGTTTGGACATCATTAGGATGGTGTAATGAGTGTATGCGTTTGTGTGTGTGTGTGTGTTGTGTGTGTGTGTGTATGTATATGTATATATGTATATGTATATATGTATATATATATATATACATTTACATATATATATATATATATATATATATAATATATATATGTATATATATGTATGTATGTGTATATATATATGTATATGTATGTATATATACATATATATATATGTGCATGTATGTATATATATATTCCAGGGATCTAATGCGCTTGGCTTAGATTTCCCTTGGCGGGCTGGCCATATCGGAGCAATCTCAAGATTAATCAGCCGAAATTGCTAAGATGATCTGGTCTTGACTGATGACTGAGGGCTTCGAATGTCCCGTCCTGTGGTTCTTGTGTCGTCTCTGTGGATTCATGTCTTGTCCATGTCTGTAATTAATTTTACTGTTTACCTATATATATATATATATATATTTATATATACATATATAAATATATTTATACATTTGTATATGTGAGTAATCTAAGTATATCATGAAGGTGTTTGTTCAATCCTATCAACTTCCCCTCAGCTACAAGTGAACAGGTTGAGGCCTTCAACACCCCCACCAGCTCCACCAGCGCCACCAGTCCCACCAGCACCCCCCCCCCGCAGCATCGTCGGCACCGCCAACGCCACCACAAGGCTTTTCTATTAATTTCCTGTCCAAAAAGTGTATCAAATGTTTCGCTGAGGAATCAAGGAAATTGAATTATTAACCAATGGCTGAATTATTGATTCGGTTTGGGAATCAATGAAGCAGAAATGCTAATATATGTCTAGGTGGAGAAGATAAGGGATGGACGGACGGTGGGGGCGGGGGGGGGGCAGGGCGAAGAAAAAAGGTGTGGGTGTGTAAGACAAATAGGAGCTTAGTGACCTGAGGGGGCGGGGGCTAAGATCTTTTGATGTGAGTAAATAGTATAAGTGTTATGTGTGTGTGGGCATGAGTGGAGTGCCCCTCTGTTTGTGTACATGATCACTTCATGTATGTGAGAGTGTGTGTGTGTGTGTGTATGAATACATATATATTTGGTCATGCGTTTGTATATAAGTTTGTATGTATGTATGTAGTTATGTGTGTATGTATGTATGTATGTATGTATGTATGTATGTAGTTATGTATGTATGTATGTATGTATGTATGTATGTATGTGTGTGTGTATGTATGTATTTATGTATGTATGTAGTTATGTATGTATGTATGTATTTATGTATGTATGTATGTATGTATGTATGTATGTATGTATGTATGTATGCATGTATGTATGTATGTATGTATGTATGTATGTATTTATGTATTATGTATTTATATATGTATGCATGCCTGTATCTATGTATGTATGAATACATATATATTGGGGGGGGGTTGTATATAAGTTCGTATATATGTGTATATGTGTGTGTGTATGTATAGAAAGTGGTTTCATTTGTTTTGTTTTGGTTCCTAAAATAGTATACAGCGTTTGATACACACTTCAGGGTAAAATTCTGCGGACTATTAATACATGCACACAGATTCAAGCATATATGTATGTATGTTATACACAGACAGACACATACACACAAGTGTTGTGTGTGTGTGCATATGTGTGTGCGTGTGTGCGTGTGTTTCGGTCTATTCCTGAGTTAGCATTTACATCAGACTAAAAAACTTGTTGCCAATTCCGTCTTTCTTTGACTTGTAACTGTCTGACAAGTAGAGTTCCAGTGAACACAGTAAAACCATCCAATGCTAAGTCATGTGAGGACCTTTAGGCTTAAACTGGGATCTGACTTCAGGTTGGTCAATAAAGTATTCTGGCAAACCGAATGCTCAGATGTTTATCTTCAAGTAAATCTTTTACGAAAATGAGTCAAAAAGTAATGCCATTTTGCTTAGCACAGGTATAATTACCAACACAGGAACATGTATCATACATCAAAATGAAGCTGGTCTTCTGTGGATCACATCCCTACTCCTCAACATAGTCACTGTTTCTCTCAATAGCAATATTCCACCTTCCAATGAGAGCATGTATCCCTGCCCCGTAAAATTCTGTTGACTGTTCTTTGAGCCACTTCTTCACTACAGTTTTTACTTCCTCGTCACTGGAATAATTTAGCACTTCAGACAATCATCTCTTCGGTGCCACAAAAGAGGGTTTGAGAGGCAAGCATTATTCCAGTGACAAGGAAGTGAAAACTGTAGTGAAGAAGTGACTCAAAGAACAGTCAATAGAATTTTAAGGGGCGGGATACATGCTCTCATTCAAAGGTGGAACATTGCTATTGAGAGAAACGGTGTTGAGAAGTAGGGATGTGATCCACAGAGGACCAACTTCATTTTGATGCATGATACATGTTCCTGGTTTGGTAATTATACCTGTCCTAAACAAAATGGCATTATTTTTTGACTCACCCTCGTAATATAAGTGTGTTTGACTTCAACAGGGGTGCATATTGTCCCCTCTACTTTTCATCATTTTTGGGAACTGGATTGACATGCACAGCTGTTGTGGAAGTGGCATCAGAATCGATGAGTGTAGGATGAGTCATCTGATATTTGCAGACAACATAATGCTACCTGACTCATCAGGAAATGGTCTCCAGCCTCCACTGAATGGCTTTGCTGCTGAATGCTGTAAGGCAGGGATGATATATAGAATCAAGAAAACCAGGGCATTGGTCCTCATAAGAAAATCTTCCCAGTGAATTCGGCAGATTAGTGGATCATCACTGAAACAAGTGAAGTTTAAGTAATTTGGAGTCATATTCACAAGCAATGAGAATTGGAGTCTAGAATCGCAGGGGTTGGTACAGTGATGTGCTACCCCCAGCATTCGATCTTCAGAAGAGGAGGGGTTGGGGAAAAAAAAAGCCAAACTTGATTATCTTCAATTTGATTTCTGTGCCTGTCCTCAATTATGGTCCTGAATGTTGGATAATGAATGAAAGAATATGATGGTGAATGCAAGGGGCCAAAATGGGATTCCTCTGAAGGATTACTTAATAGGGTGCATAGCTCAGAGACTTGCTTGAGCCATTTCTTTTCTACAGCCATTACTTCTCATAGCTTCAGTACTGTGAATGTCACAGGAAAGAACCACAAGACAGATTCTTCAAACCAAATCAACTGCCAGGAGACCATGAGGTGGACTAAGAACAAAAGGGTTAAAAGCTGATAATCATCGTTTCAGTTGGTCACACTTAGGAATCCAAATGGGAGGTCTAATGGTGGTTGCTCCTGATAGGACCCTATGGAAGGTATGCTGAGGACTCTAGTCCCATAAACTCCAACAAATGAATGGATAGATGGATGGATGGATATATATGTTTGAGTGTGTGTGTGTGTATGTATGGAGTTTGTGGAAGAGAGAGATCCAGGAAGACTTAGGACCTTGAACCTCACAGAGGAGATAGCAAGGGACCAGAGGACTGGCAATGTGCAATACTCAAGAAATCCTGCCCACCTCACAATTCTGCAAGCGCAATGTATATATATATATACATATATATATGCATGTATGTATGTATGTATGTATGTATGTATGTATGTATGTATGTATGTATGTATATGTGTGTGTGTATATATATATCATATATATATATATATATATATATACACATATATATATACACATATATATATTATATATCTTAAATCTGTTTATGATAATGCTTAAATGTTTATATATGTTTATAAATTCCATTCTTTGATTAATGTTATTATTATTATTATTACATATATGCCAGCATAGAAGGAGGATGTTAAATGATGATGATGACGATGACGACGATGACGACGACGATGATGATGATGTATAAGTAGTAGTAGTAGTAGTGGGGGGTGTCATGTGCAGTAACAGCGTGTCGCTGCCTCCACCGTTTGTTGGTGATTCCCTACTACCCCTGGCGGATGATACTTTGCACCACACAGGCAACAACTCACCAAGCCAGGAATCTGGAGAGGGTCTTCAACGAAGTTGGAGTGCAAATCCCTCCTCAACCTCTTTTGGTCACCTTTTACAACACACAGAGGAAAGGGGGTCTATTTTTTGACATGCCAGTCCCCACATAGCATTAGAGCAATCTGAAATGAAGTGTTTTGCTCAAAAACACAACACACCACCCGGACCAGGAATCAAACCCACAGTCTGGTAGTTGTGAATGCAACACCCAAACCACTGTGTATGTATGTGCGCACCTGGACTCCTTGTCCAGTTTCCTCCTCAAGCCATTCCCACCACTAATGATTTTTCTAATTTCGCTGCCCTAATTAAATGTGGGCAAAATTCTTATTTGGTTATTGCCCTCAAGGGGCTAAACATAGAGGGGACAAACAAGGACAGACAAAGGGATTAAGTCGATTACATCGACCCCAGAGCATAACTGGTACTTAATTTATCGACCCCAAAAGAATGAAAGCAAAGTCGACATCGGCGAAATTTGAACTCAGAACATAACAGCAGATGAAATACCTATTTCTTTACTGCCCACAAGGGGCTAAACACAGAAGGGACAAACAAGGACAGACAAACGGAATAAGTCGATTATATTGACCCCAGTGTGCAACTGGTACTTAATTTATCGACCCCGAAAGGATGAAAGGCAAAGTTGACCTCGGCGGAATTTGAACTCAGAACGTAATGGCAGATGAAATAACGCTAAGCATTTCATCCGACATGCTAACGTTTCTACCAGCTTGCCGGCTTCTATATGAGCAGAATTCTGCATTGGAGCATTATACATCCCTCCTGACCCATCAGATCCTGCCAAGCTGTCCAATTCATGCCAGCAGGGAAGATGGACATTAAAAGATGATGGTCTGTCAATGTTTTAAAGGTGTGAAGTGTTTTGGGTTGTGCAGGAAGACATAGGTACACTTGCACTCAATGATTCTGAAAAGAAAGCAGGATGGGAAAGCAATTATGAAAGGTTGCTTAATGAGGAGAACGAATGGGACAAAGAGAGTTTTTCTAATGTGAACCTGACAGAGGGTCCAGCCATTCCTGTTGGCAATGGTGTGATAGACAATGCAATTAAGAATATAAAGACAAAGAAAGCCCCCGGGCTCAACAGGAATTACTGCTGAGATGCTTAAAATACCTGGCAAACCATGATATAGCTTATTCACTTAAATGGTTAATCAAGTGGTACAGAAGGTAAACTCACCTTTTACCTATTCCATTCCTCTATTCTATTCTGTCATTCATATTCACTTCATACTGTGACCTCACATCTCTCTCTCTCTCTCTCTCCTCTCTCTCTCTCTCTCTCTCTCTCTCTCTCTCTCTCTCTCTCTCTCTCTCTCTCTCTCTCTCTCTCTCTCTCTCTCTCTCCCCAGATGGAGAAACCATGTATTCAGCCCTTCGGCAAGACACTTACTTCTGTCCCTCTGTCATACTTTTATATCCCCCAATACTATACCGCCACTCAGTTTAGGAATCTTGTCTTACAAATATTTGGTGACCCCCACCTGTGGTAGTGCCATGAAAAATACACCCAGTGCACTACATTAAGGGGCTGGCATTAGGAAGGGCATCCAGCCATAGAAACCATACCAAAGCAGACACTGGAGCTCAAGGTATGAATATACATATATATATAATTATAGTGGGGTAGGCCGATTTATGGGGTTACCCTGGATAAAGCCCTTATAAAAAAGAAACCCAGGGTAACCCTATAAACCAGCTTACCCCAATATGATTTTAACTGCTTTACATCTTAGAGTGTGCTTCTCCTCCAGATTTATATATTTCTACAAACAATGTGTGTGTGTGTATATATAGGTATATATATATGTGTGTGTGTGTGTGTGTGTGTATGTATGTATGTATGTATATATATATATATATATATATTTGAATATATGTATATATATATATATATATATATATATTATATATATATATTACATATATATATATATTATATGTATGTATGTATGTATGTATGTATGTATGTATATATATATATATATTATATATATATATATATATATATTATGTATGTATATGTATATGTATGTATGTATTATATATATATATATTATATATATATATAATATATATATATATTATATATATATATATACACTCTCGGAGCTGTTGGCATTAGGAAGGGCGTCCAGCTGTAGAAACTCTGCCAATCAAGATTGGAGCCCGGTGCAGCCATCTGGCTCACCAGCCCTCAGTCAAAATCGTCCAACCCATGCTAGCATGGAAAGCAGACGTTAAACGATGATGATGATGATGATGATGATACGCATATATAGATAGATGGATAGATTGACTGATAAACAGAGAAATAAGCAGGCAGGCAGACAGACTGACAGACAGGTAAGTCAATAGATAGGGTGGTAGAAAGGTGGATGTACGTTAGTGAGTATATGTCTTTGTATATGAGTGTGTGCATGTTTATGCACGTGTGTGCGTGCGTGTGTGCGTGCGTGTGTGTGTGTGTGTGTGTGTGTGGAATACATCACCTGAAGACAGTGGGAGAACAAACCAAGTGAAACATGATGCTGTAACACAAAACATGAGGTTCTGCTGTGTAGGTGAGTGTTGTTGATGTTGGTTGTAAGTTCAATGGTGACTTCTTTGAGACTGGAAACCGAGAGAGAAAGATAGAGAGAGAGAGAGAGAGAGAGAGAGATGAACAAAGAGAGAGACAAACAGACAGACAGAGACGGAGAGGGCGGGGAGTTTGGATGTAAGAAGTAAGAACAGAAACACCTCAAGGTTGCTGACCAGTCACACGTAAACACACACACATACTTACACATGCTTACACACACACACACACACACACACACACACACACACACACCTTGTATACATGTTCTTATGTCCTATATTTCTTACAATAGCTACAGGCATTCTTAGGGGTGAACATAGGGGAAAGGTGAGAGAGAGGGAGAGAGAGAGAGTGATGGAAAGAGGGAAGAGAGAGAGAGAAAGAGAGAGAATTACAAGAAAGGAAGAACAGAAAGAAGTGGAATAAGAGAAAAACAGTAAAAAAATGTGTAACAGAGAAAGTGTATAAGACAGAGAAAGGAAGGGAGAGAGGGATATGGGGAGGGGGAGAGGAGCGAGCGGGGAGAGAAGATTGGTGAGAAAGAGGAGAGAAGGAAAGAGGGGGAGAGAGTGAATGCATGAGACAAAGTGTGAGTGGTAGAATGAGAGAGAGAGAGAGAGAGAGAGAGAGAGAGAGAGAGAGAGATTGTAAGAAAGAATGTCTAAAATGTAGAAGTAATTTGTGTAGTTATTTTAATTATTTAAGAACAGAGTTAAGAGGTAACTGGACTTCTTAGTACTACTACTACTACTACTACTACAACAACAACAACAACTACTACTACTACTACTACAACAACAACAACAACAACTACTACTACTACTACTATCTATCTATCTATCTATCTATCTATCTATGATTGAATAGTACCACCTAAGTTGTTATATGCAGTGTGCATGATAGCAATGACAGTGGTGGTGGTGGTGGTTGTGGTGTTGGTGGCAATGGTAGTGGTGGTGCTGGTGGTGGTGCTGGTGGTAGTGGTGGTTAAGATTGATGGTAGCCATTACAACTTGTGATGTTGTTCTTACTGTTTGTGGTTACTATTGAGTATGATCAACTCTAATCAAGCAAACTGACAACAAATCTCTCTCTCTCTCTCTCTGACCCTCTCTCTCTCTCTCTCTCTCTTTCACACATTACACACACATATATGTATAGACATATACATATACATGCATGTATGCATGCATACATACACACATACATACACACACAGACAGGATGTTCTAAAAATGTATACACACTTTAACAGCTGATAACTTCCTTAATTTTCCATTTCTTTTCTGAATTAACCAATTAGAAATAATGAACAGTGACAGACTAAGTCTTGTGCAAAGGAAATCTAATCTAAAGTCTTACTGGAAATTTTAAATCCCAACTTATCATCAAATTAGAAGTAAGTTTGAAGCAGTTTGAACTGTTCCAAATGTCCACAGGAAACTTTCTAGAAGACCACAGAAATCAACAGGCGGCGAGCTGGCAGAATCGTTAGCACGCCGGGCGAAATGCTTAGTGGTATTTCATTTGTTATTACGTTCTGAGTTCAAATTCCACCAAGGTCGACTTTGCCTTTCATCCTTTCGGGGTCGAATAAATAAGTACCAGTTATGCACTGGGGTCGATATAATCGATTTAATCCGTTTGTCTGTCCTTGTTTGTCCTCTCTGTGTTTAGCCCCTTGTGGGCAGTAAAGAAATAGGTATTTCGTCTGCCGTTACGTTCTGAGTTCAAATTCTGCTGAGGTCAACTTTGCCTTTCATCCTTTCGGGGTTGATAAATTAAGTACCAGTTACGCACTGGGGTCGATATAATCTATTTAATCAGTTTGTCTATCCTTGTGTGTTCTCTCTGTGTTTAGCCCCTTGTGGGTAGTAAAGAAATAGGTATTTTGTCTGCCGTTACATTCTGAGTTCAAATTCTGCTGAGGTCGACTTTGCCTTTCATCCTTTCGGGGTCGATAAATTAAGTACCAGTTACACACTGGGGTCGATATAATCAACTTAATCCGTTTGTCCTCTCTGTGTTTAGCCCCTTGTAGGTAGTAAAGAAATAGGTATTTCGTCTGCCCCTACGTTCTGAGTTGAAATTCCGCTGAGGTCAACTTCGCATTTCATCCTTTCGGGGTCGATTAAATAAGTACCAGTTACGCACTGGTGTCGATATAATCGACTTAATCCGTTTGTCTGTCTTTGTTTGTCCCCTCTGTGTGTAGCCCCTTGTGGGCAGTAAAGAAATAAGAAATCAACAAGCTTCACAAAACCAGAAAGGATACCAGAAACATATTGCCAGAGTTGAAAGAAATCTGTGTGGCAAACGAAACAACATAAGATGGGAATTTCAAAATCAAGCATCCATTTGCATTTTAAAGTACAATAATCCGTCGACTATCGCAGGTGTTACGCTCCAAAACCTCCCACAGAAATAATTGAAATCTGAAAAAATATAAATACCTATCAGCCGCAGAAACCTGGATATACGGCGAGCTGGCAGAAACGTTAGCATGCTGGGCGAAATGCTTAGCGGTATTTCGTCAGCCGTTACGTTCTGAGTTCAAATTCTGCCGAGGTCGACTCTGCCTTTCATCCTTTTGGGGTCGATAAATTAAGTACCAATTACGCACTGGGGTCGATGTGATTGACTTAATCCCTTTGTCTGTCCTTGTTTGTCCCCTCTATGACTAGCCCCTTGTGGGCAATAAAAAATAAGAAACCTGGATATACTGAGGAGTCTCCGATATAAATTTAGAGATATTAGCCAGAAAAATCCGCGATGTACTGAGTGTGCGATAAGTGAACTGTGATGTAGTGAGTACGCGATAGAGGAACTGTGATATGACGAGGGATTATTGTATTGTCATTAGTTACATTCTGAGAATATTTCATGTTCCCAATGAAACGATCCAGACTGGAGTTTTGCAAGTGGTTCTTGGCTCAATGTGTAGAAAGTTGTTTGCAATGATGAGACTACATTTATAATTAAATGACTCAATTAATCATCACAATTGAATCCACTGGGGACTTGAGAATCCACCTATTATGGAGGAACATCATTTTAATTCCTAGGAGTTGCAATATGGAGCAGCTTATCATCAAAAGGGTTCATTGAACCATTTTTTTTCTTTCACAGTACTGTGACTGCTTCCGTTTACATGAACTTGCTGTGCCAAATATTCAAGTAATGTAAGGACTGACTTTGTGAAATCAGTGGACAAAGTGGTTCAGCAGAATACCTTCCATGTTCATTGGGCCTCACACCACTAAACTCCTTTTATGGAAATCCTTAAAAGACAAAGCCTACAATGCAAAACCCAGCATCAGTTGAGAAACTGAGGACAGCCATTGACAGAGCGTGCACACAAAAGCCAAAAAGAAAAGAAATGGAGCAATAATTAACAGTTAGAAGTTGATCATTTGTATTAAATGGTCGTAGTTTAATTATAGTTGAAATAACATTTACAGCTGTTTCAGTTTGTTATTTTTGAGGTAAATTTGCATTTATCTTGTTCCATGTAACAAACATCGTCAGAATGATTTGGACTTTATCAGAGGAATATTGACAGGATACAAGAAACAGGCGCAGGAGTGGCTGTGTGGTAAGTAGATTGCTTATGAACCACATAGTTCTGGGTTCAGTCCCACTGCGTGGCACCTTCGGCAAGTGTCTTCTACTATAGCCTCGGGCCGACCAAAGCCTTGTGAGTGGATTTGGTAGACAGAAACTGAAAGAAGCCTGTCGTATATATGTATATATGTGTGTGTGTGTGTGTGTGTGTGTGTGTATGCTTGTGTGTCTGTGTTTGTCTCCCAACATCGCATGACCATCGATGCTGGTATGTTTACGTCTCCATAACTTAGCAGTTCGGAGATTTTGCGAATAAGGGGTTCAATGTTGGTCATATGTCAGCGTGTGTATATAAATACTTTTAATGAGATAAAAAAAAACTAAGGCTGAGTAGATATTAGAACATTTATAGATAGAAAGTCTTACAGCTGTTTTCAGGATATTTATTATATCCCTTCATCGGAAACGGTGTGAGAGGATAGTAATATCCCTACATATCTCACATTTTCTTTCCTCTACCTCATTCTCTATTTTGTATCCCATCTAAACTAACTATTACTTAACCATCCTCTCACACCTTCTCCGATGAAGGGATATAATTAATAAATATCCTAGAAACAGCTGTAAGACCTTCTATCTATAAATGTTCTAATATCTACTCAGCCTTGGGTTTTTATATATTCTATATCTGAATAAAAGTCAAGATAACCTAGGGTTAAAAGAGCTGACCTAGGGTTAAAAACAGCAATAACAACAGCTGGTCATGTCAGCTTGTTAGCTTGTCAGGTGTCCCCATCTATAAGACCTTTGGCCTCTCTGTGTCCAACAAATAAGTAACAAATACAATTCTAGGATGAGGTGTACTTTGGCTGGATGGTGGTGGTGGTGGTGATGCTGCTGCTGCTGTAGAAACTGGCATTTGATACAAAATTTTTTCATTTGAGGAATAGACAAAGATACTAAAAATAAAATACTATAATAGACACTAAATATATACAGACATACATATGTATATGTGTGTGTATATATATATATATATTATATCATCATCATCATCATTTAGCGTCCGCTTTCCATGCTAGCATGGGTTGGACGGTTCAACTAGGGTCTGGGAAGCCAGAAGGCTGCACCAGGCCCAGTCTGATCTGGCAGTGTTTCTACGTCTGGATGCCCTTCCTAACGCCAACCACTCCGTGAGTGTAGTGGGTGCTTTTTATGTGCCATACATATACATATATAACTGCCCAAAATAGTATGGACATCTGGTAACTTGACTGAAGAAAGAAGGCTAGGAATGACCTGTCCTTTTTTTCCCTCTCCTTCTAAATGTTGTTTCTCCTGTCCATCTTTGTACCATCTATTTGTCTGAATATTTTATTGTCCTCTGTTGCATTTTTGTTCCATTTTGTGTGTGTGTGTGACCTGGATTTTACAGGATCAACAGTGAAAAAACCCTATGTGGAAGAAGAAAAAATCTAAATAAAACTAATACAGGGCAAAGAGGACCATTAATCTTACCTCTATTTGCCCTTCCATTGTCTGTGAGATGATAAAATATACCTGTTCCATGGCTTGAAATGACCGATGAGAGGAATGACTTCTAGATATAAAAACCATGCCAAAAATACATCATGTGCTCAACCCCAGCATTAGAAAACATCATTTAGCGTCCGCTTTCCATGCTAGCATGGGTTGGATGGTTCGACTGAGGACTGGCAAACCAGATGGCTGCACCAGGCTCCAATCTGATCTGGCAGTGTTTCTACAGTTGGATGCTCTTTCTAACGCCAACCAATCCATGAGTGTAGTGGGTGCCTTTTATGAGCCACCGGCACAGAAGCCAGAGGAGGCTGGCAATGGCCACGATTGATTGGTGCTTTTTATGTGCCACTGGCACGGAAGCCAGTCAAGGCGGAGCTGACATCGGCCACGTTCGGATGGTGCTTTTTACATGCCACTGACACAGGGATAGCATATATTCTTTTATTCTTTTACTAGTTTAAAGCAGTAGAATGTGGCCATGCAGGGGCTATGCCCTAATTGGCTTTTATT